>NC_042970.1:85382803-85415913 GCF_901001165.1 Salmo trutta | reverse complement strand
CAGGAACACATCGACAACAGCCACCCTCGAAGCAGCGTTACCCATGCAGAGCAAGGGAAACAACTACTCCAAGTCTCAGAGCAAGTGACGTTTGAAACGCTATTAGCGCGCACCCGCTAACTAGCTAGCCATTTCACATCGGTTACACCAGCCTAATCTTGGGAGTTGACAGGCTTGAAGTCATAAACAGCGCAATGCATTGCGAAGGGCTGCTGGCAAAACGCACGAAAGTGCTGTTTTGAATGAATGCTTACGAGCCTGCTGCTGCCTACCATCGCTCAGTCAGGCTGCTCTATCAAATCATAGACTTAATTATAACATAATAACACACAGAAATACGCGCCTTAGGTCATTAATATGGTCAAATCCAGAAACTATCATCTCGAAAACAAAACGTTTTTCCTGTCAGTGAAATACGGAACCATTCTGTATTTTATCTAACGGGTGGCATCCCTAAGTCTAAATATTCCTGTTACATTGCCCAACCTTCAATGGTATGTCATAATTACATAAAATTCTGGCAAATTAGTTCGCAACGAGCCAGGCGGCCCAAACTGTTGCATATACCCTGACTCTGCGTGCAATGAACGCTAGAGATGTGACACAATTTCATGTTAGCAGGCAATATTAACTAAATATGCAGGTTTAAAAATATATACTTGTGTATTGATTTTAAAGAAAGGCATTGATGTTTATGGTTAGGTACATTGGTGCAACGACAGTGCTTTTTTCGCAAATGCGCTTGTTAAATCAACACCCGTTTGGCGAAGTAGGCTGTGATTCAATGATAAATGAACAGGCACCGCATCGATTATATGCAACGCAGGACACGTTAGATAAACTAGTAATATCATCAACCATGTGTAGTTAACTAGTGATTATGTTAAGATTGATAGTTTTTTATAAGATAAGTTTAATGCTAGCTAGCAACTTACCTTGGCTTCTTGCTGCCGTCGCGTAACAGGTAGTCAGCCTGCCATGCAGGCTCCTCGTGGAGTGCAATGTAAGGCAGGTGGTTAGAGCATTGGACTAGTAACCGGAAGGTTGCAAAAACGAATCCCCGAATCCCCCCTGAACAAGGCAGTTAACCCCCGTTCCTAGGCCGTCATTGAAAATAAGATTGTGTTCTTAATCTGACTTGCCTAGTTAAATAAAGGTGTAAAAAAATTAGAATAATAATAATAAAAAAATATATATTAAAATCGGCAAATCGGTGACCAAAAATACCGATTACCGATTGTTATGAAAACTTGAAATCGGCCCTAATTAATCGGCCATTCCGATTAATCGGTCGACCTCTAGTGTGTGGTGGTGTATGGTGGTGTGTGGTGGTGTATATGTCATGTGTCTCATGTCTCTCTCTCAGCCTCCTGTACACCCTGCACAGATGACCAGATCCTGATGGCGGTATGCACCAGCGACTTTGGTAAGCACACACACACACACACACACACACACACACACACACACACACACACACACACACACACACACACACACACACACACACACACACACACACACACACACACACACACAGGTATGCACCACAACACACACACACACACACACACACACACAGGTACGCACCACAACACACACAGGTACGCACCACAACACACACACACACACACACCACGCCTTCCCCCTCAGCAGGCTGAAAAGATTCAGCATGGGCCCTCAGATCCTCAAAATGTTCTACAGCTGCACCATTGAGAGAATCTTGACTGGCTGCTTGGTATGGCAACTGCTTGGCATCTGACCGCAAGGCGCTCCAGGGGGTAGTGTGTATGGTGCAGTACATCACTGGGGCCGAATCCACTGCCATCCAGGACCCCTATACCAGGCGGTGTCAGAGGAAGGCCCTAAAAATTATCAAAGACTCTAGGCATCCAAGTCATAGACTGTTCTCTCTGCTACCGCACGGCAAGCTGTACCGATGCACCAAATCTGGAACCAACAGGACCCTGATCAGCTTCTACCCCCAAACCATAAGACTGAACAAGACCACTAAATAGTTAACCAATAACTATCTGGACTTTCTGCATTGAACCCCCATTACACTAACTCTTTAGACTCATCATATACACTGCTGCTACTGTCTATTATCTATTACCTACTCACTTTATCTCTACCTATATGTACATATCTACCTCCATTACCTCGTACCCCTGCACATCAACTCAGTACTGGTAAAATCCCTCTCTCCCCCCATATCTCTCTCCCCCTCTCCTCCCTCATCTCCCTCCTCCCCATATCTCTCTCTCCCCCCTCCTCCCCATATCTCTCTCCCTCCCTCTTTCTCTCCAGCGGGTCGCGGCAGTATCCGTGGCGTTGACACGCCCTCGTCATCAGACCACTCCTCCGTTGCCGTGACGCTAAGCCGCCTGTTCCATCAGAAGAGCGGAGTGTTCTCTTGGGACGGAGCCAGAGGAAAGGGGTGGTCCGGACGTCTGAACACGCCCCTGCGGTGCCGGCTGCAGCCGAGGGAGGAGGAGGAGTTCCTGTTGACGGGGGCAGTGCGGTTCGGAGAGGCGTGGCTTGGCTGCTCCCCGCACTACCGCCACTTTCTGAAGCTCTACCGGACCGCCCTGGAGACAGGAAGTAACCCCTGTCACATGGACATGGACACAGACTGAGGCCTGCCCCCTCCGCCCAGGAGACAACCAATCAGGGAACAGGATTGGGAAACAAACTCAGCGAATCAGGGACATAGAGAGAGAGGGTTGGGTCGCTGACTGGACTGACAGGGCCCTGATCCAATCAGAGGAGGGAGGTCGTAAAGGGGCGGAATCTTTGATATGACTGAGAGGTGATTGGATGTGGTCCCAAGCCCTGCTAACCGATTGGCTGAATCTCTTACAGTTGTTTTTTTTTTTTTTGTGTGTGTGTGTGTGTGTGTGTGTGTGTGTGTGTGTGTGTGTGTGTGTGTGTGTGTGTGTGTGTGTGTGTGTGTGTGTGTGTGTGTGTGTGTGTGTGTGTGTGTGTGTGTGTGTGTGTGTGTGTGTGTGTGTGTACGTACGCGCGCGCATGTGTTGGAAATAGATGTAAATATGATCATTGTTGTAATGAAAGTTTGCTTTGTGAAAAGCTTTATGTACAGTTTAGAAGTTGTCTTCTGACAGAAGTGTATAGTGGCTTCCTGCACAGCGTGTGTGTCTGTCTTAGCCTGTGAATGTGTGTGTGTCTGCAATAGCGTATGTGACCTTGTTAAAGTACAATAGCTCTCTGTTCTAGGGAATAAACTATCTTCCTGGAACAAGTCTTTCTTTACTGTGTCTAGACATGTCACATTGGATTTCTCTACAGTGTTTTTAAGGTACTTTTTGAAGTATCCTCATTTGTATATATATATATATATTATCACAGTAAAGGGAGAGAGTAGAGGCACTTTTACATTTTAGCAGACGCTCTTATCCAGAGCGACTTACAGTAGTAAATGCATACATTTCATACATTTTTTTCTCCATACTGGTCCCCCATGGGAATCGAACCCACAACCCTGGCGTTGCAAACACCATGCTCTACCAACTGAGCCACACGGGACCGTGTGTAGATATCATCACAGTAAAGGGAGAGTAGAGACAGTGTGTATATATCATCACAGTAAAGGGAGAGGGTAGAGACAGTGTGTATATATCATCACAGTAAGGGAGAGTAGAGACAGTGTGTATATATCATCACAGTAAAGGGAGAGTAGAGACAGTGTGTATATATCATCACAGTAAAGGGAGAGAGTAGAGACAGTGTGTATATATCATCACAGTAAAGGGAGAGTAGAGACAGTGTGTATATATCATCACAGTAAAGGGAGACAGTAGAGACAGTGTGTATATATCATCACAGTAAAGGGAGAGTAGAGACAGTGTGTATATATCATCACAGTAAAGGGAGACAGTAGAGACAGTGTGTATATATCATCACAGTAAAGGGAGAGTAGAGACAGTGTGTATATATCATCACAGTAAAGGGAGAGGGTAGAGACAGTGTGTATATATCATCACAGTAAAGGGAGAGTAGAGACAGTGTGTATATATCATCACAGTAAAGGGAGACAGTAGAGACAGTGTGTATATATCATCACAGTAAAGGGAGAGGGTAGAGACAGTGTGTATATATCATCACAGTAAAGGGAGAGTAGAGACAGTGTGTATATATCATCACAGTAAAGGGAGAGGGTAGAGACAGTGTGTATATATCATCACAGTAAAGGGAGAGAGTAGAGACAGACTTTTATGATCCATTTTATTTGTTTTCCGACACCTTCGGCCAAGACCACTTCAACAACCACACGGGTGTGAATGTGTATGTGCGTGCATGTCTGTTACAGATTCATTCATTGTCCAATGTTCACAAATGTCCAATGGAAGGGTGCATTTGGGCTATCCCCTCTGAAAGACACACACACACACTCACAGGTTGGACTGAGTGGTGGAGGAAGGGATGGAGGAAGGGAGGATTGGAGGGAGGGGGAGGTGGAGAAGGATGGAGGGATGAAAAGGAAAGATGGAGGGATGCCCTCAGTGTCAGTGGGGGGGGTCACATTTCCCCTCTTTCCTCAGGAAGAACAGCAATGTGTTGAATGTCCCCCTCACACACACTCTCTCTCTCTCTCTCTCTCTCTCTCTCTCTCTCTCTCTCTCTATGTCTCTCTCTCTCTCTCTCTCTCTCTCTCTCTTGTGAGTGTATACCCACGCGAGTTCGTAAAATGTCTACCCTGCTAGAGCTGCCCCCGTCAGGTCTACCCTGCTAGAGCTGCCCCCCGTCAGGTCTACCCTGCTAGAGCTTCCCCGTGTCAGGTCTACCCTGCTAGAGCTGCCCCCGTCAGGTCTACCCTGCTAGAGCTGCCCCCGTCAGGTCTACCCTGCTAGAGCTGCCCCCGTCAGGTCCACCCTGCTAGAGCTTCCCCGGGTCATGTCCACCCTGCTAGAGCTGCCCCGGGTCAGGTCCACCCTGTTAGAGCTGCCCCGGGTCAGGCCCACCCTGTTAGAGCTGCCCCAGGTCAGGTCAACCCTGCTAGAGCTGCCCCCGTCAGGTCTACCCTGCTAGAGCTGCCCCGGGTCAGGTCCACCCTGTTAGAGCTGCCCCAGGTCAGGTCAACCCTGCTAGAGCTGCCCCGGGTCAGGTCCACCCTGTTAGAGCTGCCCCGGGTCAGGTCCACCCTGTTAGAGCTGCCCCGGGTCAGGCCCACCCTGTTAGAGCTGCCCCAGGTCAGGTCAACCCTGCTAGAGCTGCCCCGGTCAGCTGTAAGTGCTGTTATTGTAAAGTAGAAACTTCTTGGAGCAACAACAACTCAGCCATGAAGTGGTAGACCACACAAGCTCACAGAACGGGACCACCGAGTGCTGAAGCGCGTACCGGGTAAAAATCGTCTGTCCTTGGCTGCAACACTCACTACCGAGTTCCAAGCTGCCTCTATAAGCAACGTCAGCACAATAACTGTTCGTTGGGAGCTTCATGAAATGGGTTTCCATGGCCGAGCAGCCGCACACAAGCCTAAGATCACCATGCGCAATGCCAAGCATCGGCTGGAGTGGTGTAAAGCTCAGCGCCATTGGATTCTGGAGCAGTGGAAACACCTTCTCTGGAGTGAACCATCTGGCAGTTCGATGGACCAATCTGGGTTTGGCGGATGCCAGGAGAACGCTACCTGCCCCAATGCATAGTGCCAACTGTAAAGTTTGGTGGAGGAGGAATAATGATCTGTGGCTGTTTTTCAGGGTTCAGGCTAGTAGCCTTAGTTCCAGTGAAGGGAAATCTTAATGCTACAGCTTGCAATGACATTCTAGACGATTCTGTGCTTCCAACTTTGTGGCAACAGTTTGGGGAAGGCCCTTCCCTGTTTCAGCATGACAATGCCCCCCGTGCACAAAGCGAGGTCCATACAGAAATGGTTTGTCAAGATCGGTGTGGAAGAACTTGACTGGCCTGCACAGATCCCTGACCTCAACTCCATCGAACACCTTTGGGATGAATTGGAACGCCGACTGCATGCCAGGCCTAACCCGCCCAACATCAGTGCCCGACCTCACTAAATGGAAGCCCCACAGTCCCACAGCAATGTTCCAACATCTAGTGGAAAGCCTTCCCAGAAGAGTGGAGGCTGTTATAGCAGCAAAGGTGGGACCAACTCCATATTAATGCCCATGATTGTGGAATGAGATGTAAGATGAGCAGGTGTCTACATGCTTTTGGTCATGTAGTGTATACTGTATAGTGTATACTATAGTTCTACATACAGACACAACACAACATATAACATAACCATGAATGGAAGTGCAACACATTTTTTTATTGAACATTTATTCAACTAGGCAAGTCAGTTAAGAACAAATTCTTATTTACAATGACGGCCTACCAAACCCTCTCCTAATCCAGACAACGCTGGGCCAATTGTGCGCCGCCCTATGGGACTCCTGATCACGGCCGGTTGTGATACAGCCCGGGATGGAACCCAGGTCTGTAGTGATGCCCCTAGAACTGTGATGCAGTGCCTTAGACCGCTGCGCCACTCGGGAGGTTTATTAAGACAGGGAGAGAAGAAGGATAGAGGAGGATGAACTCATAGTGTGTTTTAATGATTGGAGAGAAGAGAGGAGGGTGAACTCAGTGTGTTTTAATGATTGAAGAGAAGAGGGTGAATTTATAGTGTGTTTTAATGATAAGAGAGAAGGGTGAAGGGTGAACTCAGTGTGTTTTAATGATAGGAGAGAAGAAGAGAGGAGGGTGAACTCATAGTGGGTTTTAATGATAGAAGAGAGGAGGGTGAACTCAGTGTGTTTTAATGATTGAAGAGAAGAGGGTGAATTTATAGTGTGTTTTAATGATAGAAGAGAGGAGGGTGAATTTATAGTGTGTTTTAATGATAAGAGAGAAGGGTGAACTCAGTGTGTTTTAATGATAAGAGAGGAGGGTGAACTCAGTGTGTTTTAATGATAAGAGAGGAGGGTGAACTCAGTGTGTTTTAATGATAAGAGAGGAGGGTGAACTCATAGTGGGTTTTAATGATAGAAGAGAGGAGGGTGAACTCATAGTGGGTTTTAATGATAGAAAAGAGGAGGGTGAACTCAGTGTGTTTTAATGATAGGAGAGAAGAAGAGAGGAGGGTGAACTCATAGTGGGTTTTAATGATTGGAGAGAAGAGAGGAGGGTGAACTCAGTGTGTTTTAATGATTGAAGAGAAGAGAGGAGGGTGAATGTATAGTGTGTTTTAATGATATAAGAGAGGAGGGTGAACTCAGTATGTTTAAATGATAGGAGAGAAGAAGAGGAGGGTGAATTTATAGTGTGTTTTAATGATAGAAGAGAGGAGGGTGAACTTATAGTGTGTTTTAATGATAGGAGAGAAGAGAGGAAGGTGAATTTACAGTGTGTTTTAATGATAGAAGAGAGGAGGGTGAACTTATAGTGTGTTTTAATGATAGGAGAGAAGAAGAGAGGAGGGTGAATTTATAGTGTGTTTTAATGATAGGAGAGAGGAGGGTGAATGTATAGTGTGTTTTAATGATAGGAGAGAGGAGGGTGAATTTAGGATTTACTTATTTGGAAAGAGACATACAAGTAGAGAAATGTTTGTCGATTCAGCTGTTTATGTGTGTGGTGTGAATGTGTGTGTGTGTGTCTGGTGTGTGTGAGAGAGTCTGTGTGTGTGTGTGTGAATGTGTGTGTATGTGTGTGTCTGGTGTGTGAATGTGTATGTGTGTGTGTGTGTGTGTGTGTGTGTGTGTGTGTGTGTGTGTGTGTGTGTGTGTGTGTGTGTGTGTGTGTGTGTGTGTGTGAATGTTAGTGTGTGTCTGGTGTGTGTGAGAGAGCGTGTGTGTGTGTGTGTGTGAGTGGGTGTGTGTGTATGTGTGTGTCTGGTGTGTGAATGTGTGTGTGTCTGGTGTGTGAATGTGTATGTGTGTGTGTCTGGTGTGTGTGTGTGTGTGTGTGTGTGTGTGTGTGTGTGTGTGTGTGTGTGTGTGTGTGTGTGTGTGTGTGTGTGTGTGTGTGTGTGTGTGTGTGTGTGTGTGTGTGTGTGTGAATGTTAGTGTGTGTCTGGTGTGTGTGTGAATGTGTGTCTAAAGACGTGCTCTGAATTCCTCAGAGGTTTAAGACAGGCTCCAACGACCTTAGAAGACTGTCTATATATAACCACCCTTTAAACACACCCTTCTAGACCTCTCTGACCTCCCATCCCCCCTCCACATAACATCTAACCAGTGATCAGCTAACACTTTCTCTCCTCCTCCTCCTGTTCTGCCTGAAGAAAACTCTCTCTCCCTTTCACATGGAGGGACTGTAGAGAGAGAGGGAGAGGAGAGATGGAGAGACCCTGGATGATTTGTTACTTGTAGCCCTGGTTTTCTCCTGTGAGAAAGAGAGTGTGTTTGTGTGTGTGTGTTTGTTTTGGGCTGTAGTCTGAGAAGGTCACACGCGTCCTGCGCACCGCCAACATGCAAACAGGCTACACAGCAGAAACACAACCCGCCCTAGCAACACCCAACACCCCTAGGCAACCCCTTCCCGGCAACCATCCATCTTCTTTTGGCAACCCCTCTAATTCAGGAGACACACTTGCTATCTACACAAGACATTAACCCTGCAACCCCCCCCCCCCCCCCCCCACACACACACTGACGTTCAATCGAACGGTAACTGAATGCCTCAATGCCGGTCACTGTCTGTAGGAGCAATCCATTTTGGTGAATGTGGTGGTGTACCTAATAAACTGTCCTGTGTGTGTGTGTGTGTGTGTGTGTGTGTGTGTGTGTGTGTGTGTGTGTGTGTGTGTGTGTGTGTGTGTGTGTGTGTGTGTGTGTGTGTGTGTGTGTGTGTGTGTGTGTGTGTGTGTGTGTTGGGGGGCAGTTCAGGATGCAGTATGTGAGAGGGACAGCTGAGGAGCAGTCAGTTGGAGAGTATAGAATGGCTGAGCTCAGGGAAACAGGACATACCAGCATTCTAACTCAGACACACATGCACAAAGCACCAGAGGACTCAAGTCACATGACTTGGGTTCGAGTCTGACTCTTTAGTCATAAATTTGATGACTTGAGACTCGACATTACATAAAATAACTGGAGACTTGACATGGACTTGTAGTCTCAAGACTCTGGACTCGACTTGAGACTGATGACTTCTCCGTGGATTACTCTCCACGCAGCCAGAGACAGTATCGCACTTGCAAAAAAGTTGATTGGCTAGTGAAATGCACACTCGACCCTCTGATTGGACCAGTAAACTGTCAATCAATACAGTTTGGGTGAGCTTGCACAGTGAGAAGGTTGTGGGGGGATGTAAAAGTGAAACTGAAAGGGATTTATTTTCTTCATATTTTAATAGGCTACATATGGCCTACTATTTGTATATTATATATTTGCTTATTCGATCTGGTCACTGACATAAGCCTATGGCATTCCACCAAATTCTTGTTAAAAAACATATAATCTGTGCTTCAGAACCAAAACAATTGTGCGTCTTGACTGTTGACCAATGACCAGTCATCAACATTGGCGCACAAAGACGGACGAACATATCCATATTAGTTACCGGAAAGCGCTTGTTTAATTTTCTCCGGTTTTGCCTGGCAAAAACAGAGTAGCCTACCTATGTATAAAGTATGTATAACGTACATATAAAGTACTGTGTAGCCATCTGCTACGGACAACTCTTTGCCACAACAATAGGCTGGTGATGTCACTGACCATCGTCATATTTCAGATAGGCCTAGTTTGGGTGGGTTATAATGATATAACTGGTAACATGGATGAAGGTGTAACATTCTGGCGAATTAAAGGAAAATTCCACCCAAAAACGATATTTTGATATTTGTTTCATTAGTTCATTGCTGACAAGCAAAACATGCTGAGACTGTCAGCATTCAAGTTTTCAAGATAAGTAACTTTCAAAATGTCAACTCAAAACGCAGGTGTAAAACGCTGTTTATTTCTGTATCTTGTAGTTTGAAAATGCATCACCATTTATGGCTGTAATGACAGGCTACATTTGCGCAGTGATTGTGCGCGTGTTTTCGCACGTGCGGGGTCGCAAGCTTTGAACACCACATTTTTGGGGGTCTTGGGACAAAAAGTTTGAAAACCACTGACCTAGCGAACAGATTGCTAATTTGCTGTACAGCTATAGAAATGGGTGCAGCGCAAATGTCAAATTGTAGGGAGAGGTGACTGCCATAAATGAATATGTAGCTCCAAAAACTGTTTGGTGATGAAGAATATGAACCGTTTCTTTGCAAGCTCCCCAGCAATGGGGCATCAAGCAGCAATTACTAGCATAGGACTATTGGTATTTTTCTACGTCAAAATTGCTTGAAATGTATAATTGACTTAAGAAGCTTGCATTTGGAATTTGTTCAAATGAATTTTTACATCATCAAAATGTGTTGTAGACAAAATAATGAAAAGGGCTGTCTAGCATCCACAATAAATAGACAGAGATTTGTAGTTGAATAAGTCATTTCCTGTGTATATATATATATATATATATATATATATATGTGCGCAAACTGTTATTCCACAGGCTGGGATCCGCACTATGCAGCTATATATACTGCTCAAAAAAATAAAGGGAACACTTAAACAACACATCCTAGATCTGAATGAAAGAAATAATCTCATTGAATACTTTTTTCTTTACATAGTTGAATGTGCTGACAACAAAATCACACAAAAATAATCAATGGAAATCCAATTTATCAACCCATGGCGGTCTGGATTTGGAGTCACACTCAAAATTAAAGTGGAAAACCACACTACAGGCTGATCCAACTTTGATGTAATGTCCTTAAAACAAGTCAAAATGAGGCTCAGTAGTGTGTGTGGCCTCCACGTGTCTGTATGACCTCCCTACAACGCCTGGGCATGCTCCTGATGAGGTGGCGGATGGTCTCCTGAGGGATCTCCTCCCAGACCTGGACTAAAGCATCCGCCAACTCCTGGACAGTCTGTGGTGCAACGTGGCGTTGGTGGCTGGAGCGAGACATGATGTCCCAGATGTGCTCAATTGGATTCAGGTCTGGGGAACGGGCGGGCCAGTCCATAGCATCAATGTCTTCCTCTTGCAGGAACTGCTGACACACTCCAGCCACATGAGGTCTAGCATTGTCTTGCATTAGGAGGAACCCAGGGCCAACCGCACCAGCATATGGTCTCACAAGGGGTCTGAGGATCTCATCTCGGTACCTAATGGCAGTCAGGCTACCTCTGGCGAGCACATGGAGGGCTGTGCGGCCCCCCAAATAAATGCCACCCCACACCATGACTGACCCACTGCCAAACCGGTCATGCAGGAGGATGTTGCAGGCAGCAGAACGTTCTCCACGGCGTCTCCAGACTCTGTCACGTCTGTCACGTGCTCAGTGTGAACCTGCTTTCATCTGTGAAGAGCACAGGGCGCCAGTGGCGAATTTGCCAATCTTGGTGTTCTCTGGCAAATGCCAAACGTCCTGCACGGTGTTGGGCTGTAAGCACAACCCCCACCTGTGGACGTCGGGCCCTCATACCACCCTCATGGAGTCTGTTTCTGACCGTTTGAGCAGACACATGCACATTTGTGGCCTGCTGGAGGTCATTTTGCAGGGCTCAGGCAGTGCTTCTCCTGCTCCTCCTTGCACAAAGGCGGAGGTAGCGGTCCTGCTGCTGGGTTGTTGCCCTCCTACGGCCTCTTCCACGTCTCCTGATGTACTGGCCTGTCTCCTGGTAGCGCCTCCATGCTCTGGACACTACGCTGACAGACACAGCAAACCTTCTTGCCACAGCACGCATTGATGTGCCATCCTGGATGAGCTGCACTACCTGAGCCACTTGTGTGGGTTGTAGACTCCGTCTCATGCTACCACTAGAGTGAAAGCACCACCAGCATTCAAAAGTGACCAAAACATCAGCCAGGAAGCATAGGAACTGAGAAGTGGTCTGTGGTCCCCACCTGCAGAACCACTCCTTTATTGGGGGTGTCTTGCTAATTGCCTATAATTTCCACCTGTTGTCTATTCCATTTGCACAACAGCATGTGAAATTTATTGTCAATCAGTGTTGCTTCCTAAGTGGACAGTTTGATTTCACAGAAGTGTGATTGACTTGGAGTTACATTGTGTTGTTTAAGTGTTCCCTTTATTTTTTTGAGCAGTGTATATATACATATACACAGGAATATCTTATCTTAAAAAATATATATATATATATATATATATATATATATATATTTAAACTTGACATAAGTCAACTCGACTTGCTCTTACGACGCACAACATGGACTTGACCCATTCTACTTGGGACTCGACTTGAGACCCGCACCATGTGACTTGAGACTTGGACCATGTGACTTGAGACCCGCACCATGTGACTTGAGACTTGGTCCATGTGACTTGAGACTTGGACCATGTGACTTGAGACTTGGTCCATGTGACTTGAGACTTGGACCATGTGACTTGAGACTTGGTCCATGTGACTTGAGACTTGGTCCATGTGACTTGAGACCCGCACAAAATAATAGTGACTCGAATAAACTCGAATAATAGTGACTTGGTCCCACCTCTGGTATGCAAACACACCAATTTCCTCCTTAAAATACACCCTCCCCACTCTTGTTAATTTTGGAATATGTGATATTTACTCTCTCTGTATCCAACATCTGGATCTAATAAATAATATTCTTGCCACAAGATCTCTGCAGCAGGTGAAACTCTAACCGTTAAGTGTCTGGGGCCGGTATCTGGAATCTGGAATTTGTCGAGTCTGGAGGCAGCTCTGCATAGCGGTCAATAGCTGGCATATCCACAAAGTCATAAAATCAGATTTTAATCCTAACCACACTGCTAACCCTAAATTAAGACCAAAAGCTCATTTTTGTTTTTATACATTTTTAAAACAGCCAATTTTGACTTTGCAGCTGTCCCTCTAGTGGGCTCAATAAGAGTCATTAGAAAAGACAAAAGAATGAATATTACCAATCGAAGACATCTGTTTCAGGACAAATAAATGTGAGTTCACATAGCTGGCGTAAAGGGATGTTGCATTTGACTTTATGTGTTGGTTATGGAGGTTTCTAGCCCATTGGTTTCTACTACTGATTAGAATACCATTAGGCTGTATCTTTACGTAACAAAAAACTGTCTGTCCAATTTCCAGTTACAATTAGTTTAATACCCCTTGATCTTCAAGATTAGGTCTTGGAAATATGAAAATGTACATTAATCAAAATTGTTTTACCTGAGTATAATCCAAAAAATAAGGACTAAATAGCCTACTCTGTTGTTTATGATTGTGTTGTCATGGAGGACTGATTGGGTTCATTGCTTCCAGCTGAAAAATAAATGCTGCTCTCGGGAAATGGCATGCTTTGAGCACTGCCAAAAAAAGTGCTTTTTTTGCATGTGAAAAATGTAATGCCAAATGCTGCATTTGCTAGAAGCCTCTTGTTTAAGTTGTTTGTTGATGACACTTTGATATCGCGATAATTTGCAGCTGTTTAAGTCTATCAAAAGTGTGCAAGTTTGAGCATGTGTCTGTTAGGCCTAAAAGCCCCACTCTTGGTCTTCTTAAATTAAACTTGGTTTTGACCGTAAGGAGCACAACACCACGGGGGGGTTTAGAATAGACCAACTCACTCAAACTGTTATTCCACAGGCTGGGATCCGCACTATACAGCTGTTGCAAGAACACGTTTTATACTGCTGGCTGTCCACTGGGGAATGTTCATTAAGCCGATTCTGTTGCAAAACGTTTCTTAAAACGGAAGCAAACGGAACAAAACGGAGGACATACCTGTCCAATATAAACAAAATGTTCTTCCGCTTGGTTCTTTAACGGTAAACGGTTACCTTAATGAATACACCCCTGGTCGCAAAAACAATGCTTGATAGGGAGCTTAAACTTCCCAAATTCAACCTTTATTGGGTTAAAATAGGCATGCATTTGTGAACAGTCATCCGCAACAACCACAATCCTTAAAGGGCAAATAGCTAAATGAGAGCGCAGCAGTGTGATTCACATCAATGTATTATGTAGCCTAGAAGGTAGCAATAATAAGTGCCTTACGGTCGGCTACACCACTGCTGTCGTCCTTACCTCCAAGCGTTTATTCAAGTTGGATCATCTTTGGATGTCGACACAGTCGCACCATTGGAAGACATAGCTTGGACTGTAGCCTGCCTATTCCTGCGCTTTTCCCGCGATCCATCAAACGCATTTGGTGTGTCATCAAAAGGGTCACAAACTTGTGGTCTGACTTGCTAGACATTTGCGCCTTTTTTCAATGGTGATTTCAATGTCATTGAGAAAACAGAAAGATGTCAAATATTTTTTTTGCAAACATTTATTATGGATTTAAAAGAAATCCTAGAAGTATTCATCTATAATCTATAATCTGATTACAATATTTCAGTTTGTAACATAATGGATTACAGTTACATATTTTTTGTAATCTGTTACGGATTACATGTAACCCATTGCTCCCCAACCCTGGGGGTCATTTATTTTTTATGAATTTAAAAGATTTTATTTCACCTTTATTTAACCAGGTAGACCAGTTGAGAACAAGTTCTCATTTACAACTGCGACCTGGCCAAGATAGAGCAAAGCAGTGCAACACAAACAACACAGAGTTACACATGGGATAAACAAACGTGCAGTCAATAACACAATAGAAAAAGTATATATATATACAGTGTGTGCAAATGTAATAAGATTAGGGAGGTAAGGCAATAAATAGGCCATACTGGCAAAATAATTACAATTTAGCAAATAAACATTGGAGTGATAGATGTGCAGCAGATGAATGTGCAAGTAGAGATACTGGGGTGCAAAGGAGCAAAAAAATAAATAACAATATGGGGATGAGGTAGTTGGGTGGGCTATTTACAGATGGGCTATGTAGAGGTGCAATGATCGGTAAACTGCTCTGACAGCTGATGCTTAAAGTTAGTGAGGGAGATATAGGTCTCCAGATTCAGTGATTTTTGCAATTCGTTCCAGTCATTGGCAGCAGAGAACTGGAAGGAAAGGCGGCGAAAGGCGGCCAAAGGAGGAGTTGGCTTTGGGGGTGATCAGTGAAATATACCTGCTGGAGCGGGTGCTACGGGTGGATGCTGCAATGGTGACCAGTGAGCTGAGATAAGGTGGGGCTTTACCTAGCAAAGACTTATAGATGACCTGGAGCCAGTGGGTTTGGCAACGAATATGAAGTGAGGGCCAGCCAACCAGTGGCGGTTCTAGACCATTTCAACTGGGGGGGCCAGTTGTACTGTTAGAGGGGCCAGTTATGTTAGACGTTATTGCTGTCATATCGTTTTGCATGTGGTAGAATTCTGTTGTGTTCCGCCGAAAGCCGTCCCTCTAGAAAATGTGTGGGTTAAATTAGTGTTCCGCGTTGCCACTGTCTAATAACGGATGTAAAAAAAGAACGATAGCAAAAATTTGTTATGTAAAAAGAATTTCATACTCTACATTTAGGGGGGCCACAAGGGGGTCCAAAATTGTTGTCACAGGGGCACTGGCCCCCCCTGCCCCACCCCCCAGAACCGCTAGTGCAGCCAACAAGAGCATACAGGTCGCAGTGGTGGGTAATATATGGGGCTTTGGTGACAAAACTGATGGCACTGTGGTAGACTACATCAAATTAGCTGAGTAGAGTGTTGAAGGCTATTTTGTAGATGACATCGCCGAATTCAAGGATCGGTAGGATAGTCAGTTTTACGAGGGTATGTTTGGCAGCATGAGTGAAGGAGGCTTTGTTGCGAAATAGGAAGCCGATTCATGTTCCATCACTGGACATTCAGAGGCAGTTTCCCAGACGCAGATTGCGCCTAAATTCATCCTTGACAACACAAAAAAAACGTCAATGGAGATTGTCCATTGAGTTGTTTTCAGTCCAGGACTGGGCTGAATCTGTGTCTGGAAAACCGCCCCACAGAGCCTGGTCATGGGATGGAGGGAGATCGCCCTCCAGTGGCAGAAGGACTCTGTTGCTCTTCTCTCTTGTTCATCAGTTTGACAATCAAAACAATAGAACAAAGAACGTGTCCAGCCAGACATGGGAGGAGACGTGGGTGTATTGCAACTAGGAGGAGCAGGACATGTACCACTAGCAAAACACCTAACTCTCCCTTAGTTCAGCGTAAGGAGAGCAGAGCAAACCAAAGGTGATATCAGTAGAAGATTTATCATCTAAACCTTGGTGGGGCAAACTCAACAAAAAAAATGATGATGCATGCCAGCAAAGCCACTACACAACATAACACAACACTACACAAGACAACACCAGACAACATAAGACTACACTACACAACACAACACAAGACAACACTATACAACAGAGCACTACACAACACAACACATTAAATGTATTATAATGGAGACAAACGGTGCCCACAATATGTTAAGGCTGTCCCAACAAACTACATAAAGCTGTCCCAACAAACTACATAAAGCTGTCCCAACAGCAGAACTTATCCTTTCAGCAACATGGAGTGAATCCTTACCACCGCTACACCTGGCTATCATCGGAGTCTTGTCTGGCAGCGAAACAGTTCTTTCAGCCTCATTTACTGCCTAAAGAAAAAGCTGATATGGCCGACTTGCTTAAACAAATGTGGTTTCTACTGACAATTGAGATGTACGAACAATGAGTGGATAAGAGGCAATACGTCAATTTTGATTAAGACATTAATGAGCGAGCTACGACGGATGTAGTCAGTAGAGCTATTTGTTCAGCGCTTTTGAAATGTACAGTGATAGAATTCAGAACATGGGCCGTTCTTACAGTATTCTTGCTGTACACCAAGTCAGAACCGTAGGATAAATAAAAGGAGGCATATTAAGCAGATAATGAAATATTCTATGATGGCATTTCTCTAAGGCTATAGGCTACATGTGCACCACCAAGTCAGAACAGAAGGCTATGTTATGAGGGGGAAAGGGACCAAATTATTAGGGTGAGGCAAATGGGCTACTAACAGCTTACTAAACAACATACACTTGTATTACTTTCTTAGCTACAGTATACATATCTCCCTGGCATATTACATCATTTATGCATCAGCATACAATACATTTTTGTACTCACCTTGTTAGGGTTGTCATGACGTTGGCCTGTGGGTAAGGTTTATGACCCCCCCATAAATACCTTTCTCCCTTCCCCTCTCTTACTGACCCTACTGAAGGACTGCTGTCCTGTTAAATATAGAGAGTCTGGGAACATCAAACAAATGGGGAAAGGAACCATATTTACATAATAAAACCAGTTGGAAATATGCTTGATAACGTAATGAGTATGTATGTCAGGTTCGTTGTTATCTGGGACATTATGATTGATGACAGGACGATATAAACTGTACCTGAGAAAGTATACACCCTCTAGTTATCAGAGTCACATGGAATTGTTATGCAATTGAAATGTTTGATATTGAAATTGTTTGTTAGGAGATTAAATGTAATTTTAGCTTCCAAATGAGAGAATTGGGTTTTCATAAGGAAAGTGCCCTGCTCGATCAGTGGTCCAACCCTGTGAAGAGACAGGGGTTATAAACGATGAAACACCTCCTCCCCCCCTCTCCACTATATAAGCCTTTGACGAAAAGACATTCACCAGTTCCAGTACGGGAGGTCTGCAGCCTCTACGTCAGAAGGACACACATGTTAACTAAACCATATCAAGGACAGAACTAAGCCAACCTCGGCGTGAGCTATGGTATGAACTGGTATGAACTTTGAGCTTATTCACTACAGAAGTGCTACTTCCTAGCCGTTGAGTTAGCCGCTGCTAACGTGGGCTAGAAAAGGACGGACGACGGATCCAGTCTAACAGACGGACGAAGATACCACCACGTATCCAATTTACCACCAGAGACATTCTTCCGAGTAACAGGAAGATCTGTTGGCCAACCCGGCCAGCATCTACGACCAATCTACCGAAGCGCAGCTCAGAGTAAATATTTATTGCATTTTCCTTTTCCAAATGGGCGGTAATTTAGAATGCATAAGATAATGTATTTACGATAGCATAGCTGCTGTTTCTGTGTTCCTAAATCTTCCCGCTCTTTCATTCAAGCCCAACCCCCTTTCCTTTGTGTAACCAGCTTTCATACAGGTTCCGTTCACCAGGGGTGAATTCTGTATGACATCATTGTATTCTGTGTATTTGTAATTCTGTGTGATTAGTTAGGTATTTAGTAAATAAATAATTAAACCCAATTTTGTATTGCTGATTCAACTTGTTAGCCAGGGTTCGTGAAGATAACCAAGAATTTACAACTTTCATTATGAGACTGAAAATAAGATAAGGGTTAATATTGACTGCTATCGATGTAAAATATTACTAAGTATTTTAAGAGTTTATTCGGAAGATAACGGCTCTATAAACGGTCTTCTGTGGTGCCCCGACTTTCTAGTTAATTACATTTACATGATTAGCTTAATCAGGTAATATTAACTACAGAGAAATAATTTTATAAGTTAGCATGTCATATCACTTAATCCGGCATAGCCAAAGACACGACAGGGTGCTTTCAAGAGAACTGGGAACTCTGAAAAGAACAAGGTCATATCAGTGATCTTCCGGTCGGAGCTCTAGAAAGAGGCCTAAGTTCCTGACTTGGAATTCCGAGTTGGATGACAGTTCAAAACGTATTTTTCTAGTTGGAGCTCGTTTTTTTCAGTTTCCAGTTTTCTTGAACTCACTGAAGTCTGAGATTTCCCAGTTTCCAGTTGTTTTGAATGTGTCAGAAGTCATGTTGGATTGACAACATGGCCAATGTAGTCATCCTTTTCTGGCCCATTGTGTTGCACGTGAATGTTTATCCTTTTAAACTTGGAAAAGAGACCCTTAAACCCATACTTGGACCACACACACTCTCCACTGAATAGCCGGCTAGTGATTGCTTTGCAACGCTTGCAGTCAGCCACTGATTCCGTCCAAACCACTCAAACCACTACGTTAATTATCCTAACCTGTTATGTTAATTATCACAACCTGTTACGTTAATTACCCTAACCTGCTACGTTAATTATCCTAACCTGTTACGTTAATTATCCCAACCTGTTACGTTAATTATCCTAACCTGTTACGTTAATTATCCTAACCTGTTACGTTAATTATCCTAACCTGTTACGTTAATTATCCTAACCTGTTACGTTAATTATCCTTACCTGTTACGTTAATTATCCTAACCTGTTACGTTAATTATCCTAACCTGTTACGTTAATTTGTCACAGTATCTAACGAAGGTGGCGCCCCTCCTCGGTCGGGCGGCGCTCGCCGGTCGTCGTCGCCGGCCTATTAGCTGCCACCGATCGTTGTTTCTGTGTCTGTTGGTTTTGTCTGTCTATCCCGCACCTGTTTTGTGTTTGTCATTAGTGGGGGGTTATTTAATGTGTATTTTCAGTTGGGGTTCTCGTGCGGGATTGTTCATTTGTTCACGAAGGACAGTTGTATTGTATCCGATTAAGAAGTCATTATATTGCCGGGCTGCGCCCCGCGCGCTGTTTGTTTTTTCAGTGCGCTTCTTTGTTTTTTTTTTGAGAAAAGTGTTTTCTCCTGGCGGACTTCGCCACACGCCCTGTGCCCAACGGCTATTACGACTGGTATTTCTTATTAAAACTCAGTTGCTCCGGCCCTCTGTCTCCTGCTCCTGATTTCACATATCTACTGGTCCTAGACGCTCGTGACAGAATCCCGCACCTATAAAATGGAATCAGCAGGAGCAGAAGCGCCGTCCATGGCTGAGCAGGTCTCTCAACACGCCAGCCTCCTCCACCGCCTAGGCTCGGCCATGGACCAGGTGTTGGCCCGGTTGGAGAATTGGGAGAGAGGTGCTTCCCCAGCTGGACCAGCTCCGGTCCCTCACCCTGCGCCCCTACACACACCCCCTGAAGCGGGCGCCGGTGGTATCCGGATTACTCCTCCCCGGGAGTTCGATGGGACGGCCGCTGGGTGCAAGGGGTTCTTGCTCCAATTGGAACTCTACCTGGCGACCGTCCGCCCCCCCCCCCCCCCCCTCCGACGAAGAGAGGGTGAGCGTCCTCGTCTCCTGTCTCACGGGTCGAGCCCTAGAATGGGCCAATGCGGTCTGGGATGGCCCAGACTCGGCTCGGGGCGACTACCCTGAGTTCACCCGCCGCTTCCGGGCGGTTTTCGATCATCCCCCGGAGGGCAGGGCGGCGGGTGAGCGGTTATTCCATTTGAGACAGGAGACGAGGAGCGCTCAGGATTTCACCCTGGAATTCCGGACTCTCGCCGCTGGATCGGGGTGGAACGAGCGGGCCTTGATAGACCACTATAGGTGTAGCCTTCGCGAGGACGTCCGCCGGGAGCTGGCCTGTAGGGACAACGCCTCCACCCTCGACCAACTGGTGGACTTGTCCATTAGACTGGACAACTTGCTGGCTTCCCGGGGACGTTCCAGTCGGGGCCTGTTCGTTCCGCCTCCCAGTCCCCCCGCTCCACAGCCCATGGAGATAGGGGGGGCTGCGTCGAGGAGGACCGGAGGGGGGGGGTCTCTCCTGCACCCGATGTGGACGCAGAGGACACACTGTGGACCGGTGCTGGAGTGGTCCCCCCGGGAGTTCGGAGGGCAGGCAGAGCACTCCTTCGAAACCCCAGGTGAGTCCGCACCAGCCACACCCAGAGCCCCCTGTCGACCACATGTACACCTCGGTTTGTTTTCCAGATTTTTCCCCTCACTTCCAGTATAAGGCACTAGTCGATTCAGGTGCAGCTGGGAGTTTTATGGACCTTGGGTTAGCGAAGAGGTTAGGGATTCCCCTGGTTCAGCTGGACCACCCCTTCCCCGTGAACGCCTTAGATAGTCGACCGCTAGGGTCAGGCCAGGTAGGGGAGGTCACAGTGCCACTGGTGATGCAGACGTGGGGGTGTCATGAGGAGCGTATCAGCTTGTTCCTCATTGACTCCCCAGCGTTTCCGGTGGTACTGGGAATCCCCTGGCTGGCTACGCACAACCCTCAGATTTCGTGGAGACAGAGGGCTCTTACGGGGTGGTCGAGGGAGTGCTCAGGTAGGTGCATAGGAGTTTCCATCGGTGCGACTACGGTGGAGAGTCCAGACCAAGTCTCCACCGTGCACATTCCCTCAGAGTATGCCGATTTGGCTATCGCCTTCAGTAAGACGAAGGCGACTCTATTACCACCCCATCGACGAGGGGATTGTGCGATAAACCTCCAGGCCGACGCGGTTCTTCCTAGGAGTCACGTGTATCCTCTGTCTCAGGAGGAGACAGTGGCTATGGATACATACGTCACTGAGTCCTTGAGACAGGGATACATTCGGCCCTCTAAATCCCCCGTCTCCTCGAGCTTCTTTTTCGTGAAAAAGAAGGAGGGAGGTCTGCGCCCGTGCATTGACTATAGAGGTCTAAATGCTATCACAGTGGGTTTCAGTTACCCGCTACCTCTCATTGCTACGGCAGTGGAGTCATTTCACGGGGCGCGCTTCTTCACGAAATTAGATCTCAGGAGCGCATATAACCTGGTGCGTATCCGAGATGGAGACGAGTGGAAAACCGCATTTAGTACCACATCGGGCCATTATGAGTACCTTGTCATGCCGTATGGGTTAAAGAACGCTCCCGCTGTCTTCCAATCCTTTGTGGACGAGGTCCTTCGGGACATGCTCGAGCAGGGTGTGGTGGTGTACATCGATGACATCCTGATTTGCTCCGCCACACGCGCCGAGCATGTGTCCCTGGTGCGTAAAGTGCTTGGGCGGCTGCTGGAGCATAACCTATACGTCAAGGCGGAGAAATGTGAGTTCTTCAAAAGAGCCGTCTCATTTCTAGGATATCGCATTTCCACCTCGGGGGTGGAGGTGGAGTGTGACCGCGTGACGGCTGTGCGTAATTGGCCAACCCCAACCACTGTGAAGGAGGTGCAGCGGTTCTTGGGGTTCGCTAATTATTATCGGAGGTTTATCCGGGGTTTTGGTCAGGTGGCGGCTCCCATTACCTCACTGTTGAAGGGGGGGCCGGTGCGGCTACGATGGTCAGCAGAGGCGAACAGAGCCTTCCTTCGTCTGAAGGCTCTGTTTACCAACGCACCTGTCCTGGCGCATCCGGACCCCTCTTTGCCATTCATAGTGGAGGTGGACGCGTCCGAGGCTGGGGTAGGAGCTGTGCTATCGCAGCGCTCGGGCGTTCCTCCGAAGCTCCGCCCATGTGCCTTCTTTTCTAAGAAGCTGAGCCCGGCGGAGCGCAACTATGATGTGGGGGACCGGGAGCTGTTAGCTGTGGTCAGGGCTTTGACGGTGTGGAGACATTGGCTTGAGGGGGCACGTCACCCTTTTCTCATCTGGACCGACCACCGTAACCTGGAGTATATCCGGGCAGCGAGCAGGCTTAATCCCCATCAGGCAAGGTGGGCCATGTTTTTTACGAGGTTTAACTTCACTCTCTCGTACATTCCAGGTTCCCGGAACCGGAAGGCTGACGCACTGTCGCGTCTCTACGACACCGAGGAGCGGACCATCGATCCTACTCCCATACTTCCCGCCTCCTGTCTGGTGGCGCCGGTGGTATGGGAGGTGGATGCGGACATCGAGCGGGCGGGTCGGTCAGAACCCACTCCACCGCAGTGTCCCGTGGGCCTGAAATACGTTCCGCTTGGTGTTCGCGATCGACTGATCCGATGGTCCCACACTCTACCCTCCTCGGGTCATCCTGGGGTGGAACGGACAGTGCGGGGCCTGAAGGGAAGGTACTGGTGGCCCACCTTGGCTGAGGATGTTCGGCGTTATGTCTCTTCCTGTTCGGTGTGCGCTCAGTGCAAGGCTCCTAGGCACCTGCCTCGAGGGAAATTACAGCCCCTCCCTGTTCCGCAACGACCTTGGTCTCACCTCTCGTGGATTTCCTTACGGATCTCCCGCCGTCCCAGGGGAATACGGCGATCCTGGTCGTTGTGGACAGGTTCTCTAAGTCCTGCCGTCTGCTCCCTTTGCCCGGTCTTCCTACGGCCCTGCAGACCGCGGAGGCCCTGTTCACCCATGTCTTCCGGCACTATGGGGTGCCCGAGGACATCGTATCTGATCGGGGTCCCCAGTTCACGTCCAGGGTGTGGAGATCGTTTATGGAGAGGCTGGGGGTCTCGGTTTCCACCCCGAGAGTAATGGGCAGGTAGAACGCATCAACCAGGAGGTGGGCAGGTTTCTGCGGTCATATTGCCAGGACCGGCCAGGGGAGTGGGCGCAGTTCGTGCCATGGGCCGAGATGGCCCAGAACTCTCAGCGCCACTCCTCTACCAACCTGTCACCCTTCCAGGTGGTCTTGGGATATCAGCCGGTCCTGGTGCCATGGCAACAGAGCCAGACGGAGGCTCCTGCGGTGGAGGCATGGGCGGAGCGCTCTCAGGAGACCTGGAATGGTGTCCAGGAGTGCCTAAGGAGAGCTGTTGAACGACACAAGGAGAGCGCTGACCGCCACCGCAGTGACGCCCCCGTGTATAATCCGGGGGACAGAGTCTGGCTCTCGACGCGGAACCTGCCCCTCCGCCTGCCCTGCCGGAAGCTGGGTCCGCGGTTTGTGGGGCCGTTCAAAGTCCTGAGGAGGATAAACGAGGTGTGTTACAGGTTACAACTCCCTACATATTACCGCATTAACCCCTCGTTTCATGTGTCTCTCCTCAGGCCGGTCGTAGCTGGTCCACTACAGGACGATGAGGTGCTGGAGGTCCCCCCGCCCCCCCTGGACATCGGGGGGGCCCCGGCGTACACAGTCCGAACCATCCTGGACTCCCGACGTCGGGTAGGGGGCCTGCAGTACCTCGTGGACTGGGAGGGGTACGGTCCGGAGGAGAGGTGCTGGGTTCCGGCGGCGGACATTCTAGATCCACCGATGCTACAAGAATTCCACCGTCGCCGTCCAGATCGGCCGGCGCCTCGCCCTCCGGGCCGTCCCCGAGGCCGGCGTCAGGGGAGGGGTACTGTCACAGTATCTAACGAAGGTGGCGCCCCTCCTCGGTCGGGCGGCGCTCGCCGGTCGTCGTCGCCGGCCTATTAGCTGCCACCGATCGTTGTTTCTGTGTCTGTTGGTTTTGTCTGTCTATCCCGCACCTGTTTTGTGTTTGTCATTAGTGGGGGGTTATTTAATGTGTATTTTCAGTTGGGGTTCTCGTGCGGGATTGTTCATTTGTTCACGAAGGACAGTTGTATTGTATCCGATTAAGAAGTCATTATATTGCCGGGCTGCGCCCCGCGCGCTGTTTGTTTTTTCAGTGCGCTTCTTTGTTTTTTTTTGTTGAGAAAAGTGTTTTCTCCTGGCGGACTTCGCCACACGCCCTGTGCCCAACGGCTATTACGACTGGTATTTCTTATTAAAACTCAGTTGCTCCGGCCCTCTGTCTCCTGCTCCTGATTTCACATATCTACTGGTCCTAGACGCTCGTGACATAATTATCCTAACCTGTTACGTTAATTATCCTAACCTGTTACGTTAATTATCCTAACCTGTTACGTTAATTATCCTAACCTGCCACGTTAATTATCCTAACCTGCCACGTTAATTATCCTAACCTGCCACGTTAATTATCCTAACCTGTTACGTTAATTATCACAACCTGTTACGTTAATTCTCCTAACCTGCTGCATAACGTTTCCTAAACCACCTATGAAAGGTACATTTTGACTAAACCAGGTAACATGGCAGAAATCTGTAGAGATATGGGTAGTGGGAAGCTAATTCAATACTGATGCAATAATGCCGTCTATATGTATTTGGTAAACTACCGGGTTACAACACAGTTGGTAATCTCTAGTGAACAGGCACCTCACACAACTGGTATCATATCATAACGTCTGTCAACAGATTGGGGGATGCAACAACTAACGAGGAAATTTGTTCCGTGTGTGTAGACTTTTCGGGACACTTATTATTTTGAAAAATTACAATTTTGCAGCTGTTTGCATGTTTCGTATTTTAGAACACGCCAGACATGCCTTTAACCAGAGAGGAAGAGGAGGAGACATTTGCACCAAAGACTTACCTTTAACATGCAAACACGCTCCACATTCTAGTATCTTTTCTAACACGTCTCCCCCCATAACATAATCAAGCATCTGACGCAATACGCGTAGACCAATATGTTTTGACAATAACAGTCTGCCCACATGACAGAACCAGAAATATTACATTTCAGCCTGGTAGACTATAGTTTCCCATTTCCCTCAGTCATTAGGCGTTGTTTGTCTCACTCCCTTCTAACGCATCCTTGTGAGTCATAGAGAGGGAAGAATAAGGCATGTTCCTTAGAGTCGTTTCTTTCAGCAATGGGGTCATAATATTGTGTAGCTTGAACACTACTGTTCAAACACTAATTCATATGAAGAAGAAAGAATCAACATGCCACATAGGAGCTAGAAACGGCTAAAAACAGCTAGAAAACACTATAGACAACCATAGTGTTTGTCATTTTGGCACTGAAAGTCAGATTTTGGCAGGATTTTATTCATGTTCAGAATTGATCAAAGGGCCACCAGTATAAATTAATACACGGGCCGGATCAGGCCGGCTGCCACCAGTATAAATTAATACACGGGCCGGATCAGGCCGGCTGCCACCAGTATAAATTAATACACGGGCCGGATCAGGCCGGCTGCCACCAGTATAAATTAATACACGGGCCAGATCAGGCCGGCTGCCACCAGTATAAATTAATACACGGGCCGGATGAGGCCGGCTGCCACCAGTATAAATTAATACAGGGCCAGATCAGGCCGGCTGCCACAAGTATAAATTAATACACGGGCCGGATCAGGCCGGCTGCCACCAGTATAAATTAATACACGGGCCGGATCTGGCCGGCTGCCACCAGTATAAATTAATACACGGGCCGGATCTGGCCGGCTGCCACCAGTATAAATTAATACACGGGCCGGATCTGGCCGGCTGCCACCAGTATAAATTAATACACGGGCCGGATCAGGCCGGCTGCCACCAGTATAAATTAATACACGGGCCGGATCTGGCCGGCTGCCACCACGTGGAATTCCAGGTCTCCGGCAGCCTCTGGAACTGCCGATCTGCGGCCAACAAGGCAGAGTTCATCTCAGCCTATGCTACCCTCCAGTCCCTAGACTTCCTGGCGCTGACGGAAACATGGATTACCACAGATAACACTGCTACTCCTACTGCTCTCTCCTCGTCTGACCACGTATTCTCGCATACCCCGAGAGCATCTGGTCAGCGGGGTGGTGGCACTGGAATCCTCATCTCTCCCAAGTGGACATTCTCTCTTTCTCCCCTGACCCATCTGTCTATCTCCTCCTTTGAATTCCATGCTGTCACAGTCACTAGCCCATTCAAGCTTGACATCCTTATCATTTATCACCCTCCAGGTTCCCTTGGAGAGTTCATCAATGAGCTTGACAACTTCCTTTCCTGAGGATGTCTCACCCCTCACAATTCTGGGTGACTTTAACCTCCCTACGTCTACCTTTGACTCATTTCTCTCTGCCTCCTTCTTTCCACTCCTCTCCTCTTTTGACCTCACCCTCTCACCGTCCCCCCTACTCACAAGGCAGGCAATACGCTTGACCTCATCTTTACTAGATGCTGTTCTTCTACTAATCTCACTGCAACTCCCCTCCAAGTCTCCGACCACTACCTTGTATCCTTTTCCCTCTCGCTCTCCTCCAACACTACTCACTTTGCCCCTACTCAGATGGTATTGCGCCGTCGCAACCTTCGCTCTCTCTCTCCTGCTACTCTCTCCTCTTCCATTCTATCATCTCTTCCCTCTGCTCAATCCTTCTCCAACCAATCTCCTGATTCTGCCTCCTCAACCCTCCTCTCCTCCCTTTCTGCATCCTTTGACTCTCTATGTCCCCTATCCTCATGGCCGGCTCGGTCCTCCCCTCCTGCTCCGTGGCTCGACGACTCATTGCGAGCTCACAGAACAAGGCTCCGGGCAGCCGAGCAGAAATGGAGGAAAACTAGCCTCCCTGCGGACCTGGCATCTTTTCACTCCCTCCTCTCCACATTTTCTTCCTCTGTTTCTGCTGCTAAAGCCACTTTCTACCACTCTAAATTCCAAGCATCTGCCTCTAACCCTAGGAAGCTCTTTACCACCTTCTCCTCCCTCCTGAATCCTCCTCCCCTTCCCCCCCTCCTCCCTCTCTGCGGATGACTTTGTCAACCATTTTGAAAAGAAGGTCGACGACATCCGATCCTCGTTTGTTAAGTCAAACGACACCGCTGGTCCTGCTCACATTGCCCTACCCTATGCTTTGACCTCTTTCTCCCCTCTCTCTCCAGATGGAATCTTGCGACTTATGACGGCCGGCCACCCTACAACCTGCCCACTTGACCCTCCTCTCTTCTCCAGACCATTTCCGGAGACCTTCTCCCTTACCTCACCTCGCTCATCAACTCATCCTTGACCGCTGGCTACGTCCCTTCCATCTTCAAGAGAGCGAGAGTTGCACCCCTTCTCAAAAAACCTACACTCGATCCCTCCGTTGTCAACAACGACAGACCAGTATCCCTTCTTTCTTTTCTCTCCAAAATTCTTGAGCGTGCCGTCCTTGGCCAGCTCTCTTGCTATCTCTCTCAGAATTACCTTCTTGATCCAAATCAGTCAGGTTTCAAGACTGGTCATTCAACTGAGACTGGTCTTCTCTGTGTCACGGAGGCTCTCCGCACTGCTAAAGCTAACTCTCTCTCCTCTGCTCTCATCCTTCTAGACCTATCTGCTGCCTTTGATACTGTGAACCATCAGATCCTCCTCTCCACCCTCTCTGAGTTGGGCATCTCCGGCGCGGCTCACTCTTGGATTGCGTCCTACCTGACAGGTCGCTCCTACCAGGTGGCGTGGCGAGAATCCGTCTCCGCACCACGTGCTCTCACCTCTGGTGTCCCCCAGGGCTCAGTTCTAGGCCCTCTCCTATTCTTGCTATACACCAAGTCACTTGGCTTTGTCATATCCTCACATGGTCTCTCCTATCATTGCTACGCAGACGACACACAATTCATCTTCTCCTTTCCCCCTTCTGATAACCAGGTGGCGAATCGCATCTCTGCATGTCTGGCAGACATATCAGTGTGGATGACGGATCACCACCTTAAGCTGAACCTCGGCAAGACGGAGCTGCTCTTCCTCCCGGGGAAGGACTGCCCGTTCCATGATCTCGTCATCACGGTTGACAACTCCATTGTGTCCTCCTCCCAGAGTGCTAAGAGCCTTGGCGTGACTCTGGACAACACCCTGTCGTTCTCCGCTAACATCAAGGCGGTGACCCAATCCTGTAGGTTCATGCTCGACAACATTCGTAGAGTACGACCCTGCCTCACACAGGAAGCGGCGCAGGTCCTAATCCAGGCACTTGTCATCTCCCGTCTGGATTACTGCAACTCGCTGTTGGCTGGGCTCCCTGCCTGTGCCATTAAACCCCTACAACTCATCCAGAACGCCGCAGCCCGTCTGGTGTTCAACCTTCCCAAGTTCTCTCACGTCACCCCGCTCCTCCACACACTCCACTGGCTTCCAGTTGAAGCTCGCATCTGCTACAAGACCATGGTGCTTGCCTACGGAGCTGTGAGGGGAACGGCACCTCCGTACCTTCAGGCTCTGATCAGTCCCTACACCCAGAGAAGGGCACTGCGTTTATCCACCTCTGACCTGCTCGCGTCCTTACCTCTGCGGAAGCACAGTTCCCGCTCAGCCCAGTCAAAACTGTTCACTGCTCTGGCACCCCAATGGTGGAACAAGCTCCCTCATGACGCCAGGACAGCGGAGTCAATCACCACCTTCCGGAGACACCTGAAACCCCACCTCTTTAAGAAATACCTGGGATAGGATTAAGTAATCCTTCTAACCCTCCCCCCCTACCCTCCCCCCCAAAATATATAGATGTACTATTGTAAAGTGGTTGTTCCACTGGGTATCATAAGGTGAATGCACCAATTTGTAAGTCGCTCTGGATAAGAGCGTCTGCTAAATGACGTAAATGTAATGTAAATGTAAATTAACGTACGGGCCGGATCAGGCCGGCTGCCACCAGTATAAATTAATACACAGGCCTGATCAGGCCGGCTGCCACCAGTATAAATTAATACACTGGCCGGATCAGGCCGGCTGCAAACAGTATAAATTAATACACGGGCCGGATCAGGCCGGCTGCCACCAGTATAAATTAATACACGGGCCGGATCAGGCCGGCTGCCACCAGTATAAATTAATACACGGGCCGGATCAGGCCGGCTGCCACCAGTATAAATTAATACACGGGCCGGATCAGGCCGGCTGCCACCAGTATAAATTAATACACGGGCCGGATCAGGCCGGCTGCCACCAGTATAAATTAATACACGGGCCGGATCTGGCCGGCGGCCACCAGTATAAATTAATACACGGGCCAGATCTGGCCGGCTGCCACCAGTATAAATTAATACACGGGCCGGATCTGGCCGGCTGCCACCAGTATAAATTAACGTACGGGCCGGATCTGGCCGGCTGCCACCAGTATAAATTAACGTACGGGCCGGATCTGGCCGGCTGCCACCAGTATAAATTAACGTACGGGCCGGATCTGGCCGGCTGCCACCACTATAAATTAACGTACGGGCCGGATCTGGCCGGCTGCCACCAGTATGATAGTTATGGTGTGTGATGTAGAAAAGAACATTCCTGATTACTACAGGTTAGGTCTTGCCTGCTGCAGTCCTCTGTCTCTCTCTCTGTCTCTCACTCTCTATCTCTTTTCTTCCCCTGCCACTCTCTCACTCTCTCTCTTCTTCCCCTGCCACTCTCTCACTCACTCTCTCTGTCTCTCGCTCTTTTTCCCCTGCCACTCTCTCACTCTCTCTCGCTCTTTCCCTCTGCCACTCTCTCACTCTCTCTCTCTTTTCTTCCCCTGCCACTCTCTCTCACTCTCTCTCTCTCTCTCGCTGTCTCCTGGCACAATCCCAGCCAGTTGTGGTTTCCTACTTTTTCAAATGTGTTGCTCAGTTCTTTCTTGTTCTCTCAGAGACAATACAAAGTCAAACTGACACCACAACACAGATAAATGCTAACTTCTGTCACCAGGCAAGCAAGAATCTTCCTTTAATAAACACTATTATATAGACACTATATATACAAAAGTATGTGGACACCCCTTCAAATGAGTGGACTTAGCTATTTCAGCCACACTCGTTGCTGTCTGTGTATAAAATCGAGCACACAGCCATGCAATCACCATAGACAAATATTGCCAGTAGAATTGCCTTACTGAAGAGCTCAGTTACTTTCAACATGGCACCGTCATAGGATTGCCACCTTTACAACAAGACAGTTTGTCAAATTTCTGCCCTGCTAGAGCTACCCAGGTCAACCGTAAGTACTGTTATTGTGAAGGGGAAACGTCTAGGAGCAACAACGGCTCAGCCACAAAGTGGTAGGCCACACAATCTCCCAGAACGGGACCGCAGAGTGCTGAAGCGCGTATTACATAAAAATTGTCTGTCCTCGGTTGCAACACTCATTAGCGAGTTCCAAACTTCCTCTGGAAGCAATGTCAGCACAAGAACTGTTCGTCGGGAGCTTCACGAAATGGGTTTCCATGGCTGAGCAGCTGCACACAAGCCTAAGATCACTTTGCGCAATACCAAGAGTCGGCTGGAGTGGTGAAAAGCTCTCCGCCATTGGACTCTGGAGCAGTGGAAGCGCGTTCTCTGGAGTGATGAATCACGCTTCACCATCTGGCAGTCCGACGGACGAATCTGGGTTTGGCGGATGCCAAGTTATAGCAGCAAAGGGGGGTCCAACTCCATATTATCACATTTATTTCAATAAATCAATTGTATTTATAAAGCCCTTTTTACACCAGCCGATGTCACAAAGTGCTGTACAGAAACTCAGCCTAAAACCCCAAACAGCAAGCAATGCAGATGTAGAGGCACGGTGGCTAGGACAAACTCCCTAGAATGGCAAGAACCTAGGCAGGAACCTAGGAAGAAACCTAGCGAGGAACCAGGCTCTGCGAGGTGGCCAGTCCTCTTCTGGCTGTGCCGGGTGGAGATGATAATAGAACATGGCCAAGATGTTCAAATGTTCATAGATGACCAGCATGGTCAAATAATAATAATCACAGTGGATGTAGAGTGTGCAACAGATCAGCACCTCAGGAATCATATTAATGCCCATGATTTTAGAATGAGATGTTTGATGAGCAGGTGTCCACATACTTGGTGTCTGGACTGCTCTGGGCATCGTTACACTGCTCACCACAATAGTGAAGTCACTCGTATACCTGCTCTGCCCCTCATCAACCCTCCTAAACCCCAGAAAGGCCTGTCCTCCTCCCCTCCACCCCCCAGAGTCGGAGTGTTTCTGGACTGGCCAGCTGGCATTCTGTCCTTCTACGAGGTCTACTCTGACACAATGACTCCCTTGTACACATTCCAGACCACATTCACTGAGTCTACCCAGGGTTTAGGGTTTGAAATGAGGGCTCTTCAGTGTCCCTGAGCCAGGTAGAGTAACCTTTGTCCTGGAGGAACACCTGGGTCTCCATGGAAACACAGTCACACTCCTGTTCTAACTGAACCATGTGACATGATGGGGTGTTGTTGACAGTGATCATGACTTCAGATATGAACATCATGAGTTCAGAAATAGCCACTATGCAGAAATTTCCTGGTTGCTAAAATTCTATTATAAACTGGGTGGTTCAAGCCATGAATGCTGATTGGTTGACAGCCATGGTATATCAGACCGTATATCACGGGTATGGCAAAACATTTATTTTTACTGCTCTAATTACATTGGTAACCAGCTTATAATAGCAGTAAGGCACCTCGGGGTTTGTGATATTTGGCCAATATACCACGGCTAAGGGCTGTGTCTAGGCACTCCGCGATGCATTGTGCCTAAGAACAGCCCTTGGCCGTGCTATATTGGGCATATACCACACCTCCTCTGGCCTTATTGCTTAAATAGTTCACCTAATTTCAGTTTATGTGACAAAACAAGCAAGTATAGTGCAGAGAATCATTGTACCATCTAAACCGCTGTGAAATATATTTTCCATAACCAAAAATATTGTATATTTAGCTGTTTAAAGCTGGTGCACAAAACCGAAAGTAAAAGACGCAAAAACGAAACTTAAGAATGTGAAAAACAAACTCAAAGAATGGGAAAAATAGAAATAGTGCACATAGAACAGATCTACCGCATCTTAGACTTGCTTTCAATGAGAACGACAGATCTATAACTCACATTTCTATATGAATTTGGTCAGGTCGCCCCCAAAAAGTTAAATATTGCAGCTTTAATGATTATATTCTTGTGACTGTATTTTCTATTCTGTGCTGTAGGCCAACCTGGTCTCAGAGTATTTCATATTATTCTGTAAGTAAATCAAAGACTTTCCATGTTACGTTTGGTCTGGTTACATAATACAGATGGTTATTTAAGAGAAAAAATAATGGAGGGTAATTGGTCAGGGTGGATAGGTGGGCATTTAAGGAGAACATTTAGCAACTCTAAGGTTGCGAGTTCGAATCTCATCAAAGACAACATTAGCATTTTAGATAAATAGAAACTTTTCAACTACTTACTCCTTTTTAGCCACTGTGCAACTGCTTAGCATGTTAGCTAATCCTTCCCTTAACTTTAACCCTTCACCTAATCCAGATTTACATACAGAATAATACGAAATGCTCTGAGACCAGGTTGTGTAGGCTGCTATAAAATACCTTAAACTTCAAATACGAGACATTGTATTTTTGTGAAGTAAATGATTGCGGTTGATCAAATCTATGGTTTGTAAAATGTATTCTGTGTGTGTTAAATAATCCCATTGTGGTCGTTGGGAGATTGCTGATTATATTCCTGTACCTGTACTTCCTTTTCTGTTCTGTTAGAGTGTTGTACTGTAAAAGGCCTTTACCTTTGAATATGAGACATTATGTTGCTAAGTCAGTGATTGACTTTATAACAATGCTTTATAACGATGCTGTATATCAATGCTTAATATCAATGCTGTATAGTAAGCTACTGTATCAATAGATCTAGTTGTTCACATATTTTTGTGATTGAACAAGCATTTCACTACGTTCGCAATAACATCTGCTAACCATGTGTATGTGACCAATAAAATGTGATTTGTTTTGCATCTTGCTCTAAACACAACACTCCTGT
>NC_042970.1:85345303-85377803 GCF_901001165.1 Salmo trutta | reverse complement strand
ATGTAAAGATAGCCTACATAAAGCCAACAAATATAAACATTGCAGCCTGCAGGTTGAAAATCTCCTGATAAAAAAATTTATATTGAATACATTAACAGAAATGACCATAACCAAAGTAACAAACATTGTAGATTAGAAATTATAGCAACTAACAGTAAATGTACTATTGGTGATGTATACATACATACATACGTATATATATAAATATATATATATTGTCGTGACGTTGTATTAGTTAATGTGACGACTGTTGCTCATCGAATGATTAACGGTTTATAATTACGTGATTAAATGAATTAAGCAATGAATCAAGCAATTATTAACTCATTAACCTGGGGCACCATGGGAACATTGTTTTGATTGAGTTTCTATTTCCCAAATTAACTCAAAGGATATCAGAATATCGATTACAACAGTCGCTAAATTAATCAATTTCCTCTACAGTCTCATAATCTGAAAATCGTATAATCCGGGAATCTGCACGGACCCGGGCTTTACCACTGAATTTACCACACCAATCTTAGTTGATTATTTATTTACTAGCAAGCTAAAATGATGATAAAAATGCACATACACAAAACACAGTCTAGCTATTGATTAGGACTTAGTACAACGGGCCAACACACTCTGGCGCTTGTTACCCAAAATGGGGATTTTAAAGAGAGAGAAATAAAGGAAGTACACGAGAGAAATATACATTTGGGTTCATTTGTCAGCCATGCTTATTTAAAATTAGCCTTGCCCCGAACTGCCGCTCTTATGGGTCAGAATATAATGGTGTAATTACGTGTTGGAGTTCTCAGGTGGGAAGCTCCGCGTGGGTCGTTTAGGCTTCTAAATGACGCAGTTCTCCGGCGCAACTCTCTGGTTGTCCTCACGATGTCAGTGTCCTTCTTGGCTAAGTGGTCTGATCCTCACCCTTGATCGGAAGGGGTCTTCTGAGGACAGACAGCTCTGTAGCTCAGAGCTCACAGCTTCGGCTCGAATGGTGTCGATACCACGATTCAATGGAGAGTGGAGGCTGGGTGGTTCGGCTTGAATTCACCCGCTTAGACACAGCTACTCGTCCGTAGCTCGTGTAGAAAAATATTTCTTTGTCTTCAACCTTGTGTTTCGTTTTGGGGTTCGTCGACTTTGTTAGACCTTGGCTGCAGCTTGGGGTCAATAGTCTTCCTGTTAATTCTTCACTCTCCTGTCTTATACCCTCGGGTCAGAAGTGGGTGTAACAGCCTTTAGGGCGATTCTCTGGGCGGACCAAGTCAAGGGGGCAAGGCTTAGATTTGGCTAAAAATCCGATTTTAGACACTAACTTCACATTTCATCTTTATCAAAACATTCTGTTTGATTTGGATATTTTCCAAACAGCGTACAATGTATAAACATCAGGCATATACTGGGAAAACTCTTAAAGGTACAATGTTTTCATAATAACGTCATCTCTTAACCTTTAAAAACAAATACAAAAGTTACATACATTTTAATATTCCACTTTTCGTCATAACCACCATTGTGGCTGCCGGAAACCATTGTTCCAAAGTCCCTTTATTGCATGTTTAAGGTTCTGAGGCCAGTTCTCCATTGTTAGGACAAAGGAATTTCTCTGTATTATGGGCATGAGGTGTCATAAAACCCCCACATCTTCAGACCCCTAGATCTCTCCTCCTCTGTTGGGGGTTTGGGAGATAATCTGTAGGGTGGTGGTCTCCTGTACCCTGACCTGATCAGGACAGTCATGACAGTCCCCCTCTGGTAGGTTCAACTTGGAATGATTCTGCATGTTGCAACCCACCATAAGAATGACCATCGGATGTCCTGGTCTGTGGATCATCAGAGCAGCCCCCCCCCCCTTTAGTGGTTCCCCCTGGTAGGCTTTCCGCAAGCTGTGGATCACCACCAGAATGGATCAAGGAGGTCTGGCAGTGGCTCTGTGTTCCGGCCCGTCGTCCGGTTATCCCGGTTAGTGGACCTAGGCAGTAACTTAATAACGCACAACACTCAGGCAATACATCATTACATTTCCTCCCCAAAGGAGCGGTGTCTTGGCTCTAAGGCTTCCTAAGTGTCAAAGGTAATGAAACGAAAAATTGGAATAAAAACATAAAAGTATACAAAATATGTCTACCACACCTTAATCATCTAATATGGACTATGTTCTATATATGTCCAAGGCCTTGGCTAAATAGCTCTATCATGGCATTGTCTCTAATGTCATGTCTAGGTTGATCCTACTTGCAGGTGGGTAGTTAAGGCACTTGGAAAAACTTGGCCCCTGAAGGCCAAGCTTACATTAGGGACATTACTGGGCTGACCTAGCGAGTTCGGGAGAGGAGGCTGGGACTGGGCCCTGTAAGAGGGTTTCCGGATCCATTGCCACCTTTCCAAAAATCGGGATCGCTTCCGTCCCACGGGTGATCCTAGTATAAGACCTCATTAGGTCTTCCATTGCACGTGTGCGCCTGTGTACGTAGTAGGTGCACACGCCAAGGGAAATGAGACCAAGGATCATGGTAACAGTCAGGATACTGTCCGGCACCGTCCAAGAGCGGGCGACAGACCAATCTTTTGGTCTGTAGTCAGTCGGGTCGACTAACAGTGCCTCATCCAGTACGCTAAGATCGACAGTCATGGGTCCCTCGTACTGGATTTGGTATTGAATGGCTTGTGGTAACTCAAGGGAACGTTTAGCAAAAGCGTCCGGCATTTCAATCTCTGTGTCTATCCGGTCGTCGGGAAGGTGGTATAGAGCGAGGTCGTCTACGTGAATAATCGCCCCCTCTGGTACCGTAACAAAAACAGTCTGGTTGGGGAGGTTCAATTGGGTGATGGAGTCATGGCGTTCGTAAGTCATAGTGGCGGACGCGAACGGTGTGTTGACCAACCATCGGTTCCCTACCACCTCCACTTGTGTGGTGGTGGCCCCATCCCTGGCTGTTAGTTTGGCTCTACAGCGTTCTTCGCTGGTGATAGCTTTAATACCACAAAGACGCTCAGTGTTATCCCTGACAAATGGTTTGCTAGGACAAAGGTAGTGGACATCTTTGGTTAGAGTACACCTTAGCAGGTTAGGGGTGAGATAGAAATCTGGGTTGTTTTCCTGGTAAGCTACAACTGGGGGCGTGGCAATCTTTACGTGGGTACTGTCGCGCCAAAATCCTACATTGAGAACCGTTTTTAATCTATAGATATTCTCCAGTTCAACAACCGGCAGCGTCAGTAGAAAACCCACTTCATTACGATCAACATCAACGTGTATTGGGATGGCCGACCCCAGACTATAGGCCAAATGTGATTGTAACGGCCTTAGTGTGGTTGAAGTAGCTGAGGTCAATATGTCGTGCACCATTGAGAGGGGCACTAGATATGAGGGGATTCTATTCATGGCCAAGTGGTCCATAGAAGAGCTAACTTCACGGAGAAAATCCTCCAGTAACAATCGAACCAATTGGACATGGGCATAGTCATGTTTCATGACCTCTGCTAGCTTTCCTACAGACAGGATAGTTTTGTTCAGGAGAGTAGCGTGTGTGTTGACCACCAGAATAGTGTCCTGGAGAGACTTTCCCACATGTTGCAACCTAAGGGCCTGTGCCTTCATCTGCTGCTGGATAAGTGGCATCTCTTCAGTAATCTCCCTAACATTCCTCTTGACTGTGGCTAGACTGACTGCGTTGACGGCAGTGGTACCTAGGGCAAATAGTGACCCTACGGCTGCCCCTATCGATAGTAGCGCCCCAACGAATCGTTTTTCTCGCCTGGGCTCAGCTAGTTCTGACTGGGTTACTGTGAACTTTTGGAGTTGGGCCAACATATGGGCAGTGTCTAGCTGGGCGTGCTTAATTGCCTGGCTGGTCCAGTCAGCCCCGGCCCAACTCAAATGCGCCGCAGGTGGAATGTGTTGGCGGTACACATTCTCTGCATCTAGGCGGACATATACCCTCTGCGTGTGTACTCTGCAGTTAGTTATGAGGAGTCCTGGATCGTCGCGGAGAACGATTCCCGTAGGGGGTCCGTTCGTGATTACGTCTGCTGGGTTGGTTTTGACCAGGGCGCAGAGTGTCAGGATCATCCAAAGGAACTCCATCCTACAGAAACGCATAATCAGAGGTTGTTGGATTATTTCAGTTATTTGTATTCGTAAACAAAAATTGTTTTGACAACTATTTTTCTGTTTTTCTTATTTTTAATCAGTACAGCGCAGGACGATATCACTAGTGACAACAGATGTATATCTGGTAGCTGGGAAGAGAATAAAATATATTAGGTGCAACGTACTGGTCTCCTGGAAGGGATCAGCTGAGGGTACTTAAGAATTTTCTTAGTACCTCTGTTTTTTTTGCTAGGGTTTTTATCTATTCGGTGCTGGCTAGCACCCCTTCTATTCCCATGGGGGGAGTGTACAACTTGATTTGGTTCCGGTGGACCCACTTTAATGTGGCTTTTTGTCGACCTTTGCTGATTTTGATCTGGTAAGCTACAGGTGATAGCTTCACCACAATCTCGTGTGGCCCCGTCCAGTGGGGCAGGAACTTTGTTGCGACGCCCGCGGGTTTGGTGTATATGTAGTACCACACCTTATCTCCGACCTCGAACACCTGGTGTGAGGCTTTTTTGTCGTAATAGGTCTTGTCACCTTCTGCACTTCTTTCCAATTGTCCTTGAGCGTACGCAAAGGTAGTCTGGAGATGGTTCCGCAAGTCGGTCCCGTATTGATGAGCCGTGTAGGCGGTGGCTGCGGCGACATCTCCCGGTTGGTACAGGAGATGCAGAGGAAGGGTAATTTGCCGGCCCGTCATCATCTCAAAGGGTGTCATTCCCGTAGACTTGTTGCGTGTGGCTCTGATTGCCATCAGTACCAATGGGAGTTTGAGGTCCCAATCTTTGTGGTTGGCTGCCACATATTTCCTCAAGATTCTGACAATTGATTGTTTGCTCTGGTCTACCCCCCCCGAGCTCCTAGGGTGGTACGCGATGTGGAGTTTAGCTTTGACTCCCAGGAGCTTCCACAGTTCGGTCATTACAGCTGCCGAAAAGTGGGTTCCTCTGTCGCTGTCCACGGTTTCTCCTGGCAGGCCGAAACGACTGAAAACGTGGTTTAGCAAAAGAACGGCAGTGGTTTCCGCTGTGTCATTGGTCGCCGGCAGGCACTCCACCCACTTTGTGAATGCGCAAGTCACTGTGAGGAGGTACTTGTTGCCTCTGGCAGACCTGGCAACTGGGCCGACCCAGTCGATCTGGATCGAGCTCCAGGGGTAAGACACACCCTTGCGTTGCAGGGGTGCTCTGTGAAGTGGCTTGGTGGGTTGAAACTGGCAGCAAACTAGACACCCCCTCACGTATCGTGTCACGTCTTGTTCCATGTGAGGCCAGTGGGCCACCTGTCGCAATGTTTCGCATGTAGCCTTGACCCCCCTATGGCCTCCACATGGCTCGTCGTGGGCATGAGCTATCATTATCCCCCTCTGTGTTTTAGGAACCACCCACCTTCGAGCGGTGTCGGTTTCTGAAACATACACCAATAGGTCATCTACAAGTGTGAGGTGCTGTTTAGTTGCGTACAGCGAACGCAAGTCGTGTGAACCTGCCAAAGCCAGTTCGGACACTGGGTGGTTGACAGGATCCAACAGGAATGCCATCAACGTGGCGAGGGACTCATCTTGGTGTTGCATTGCTACCAGGTCGCCATTCATGAATGAATGCGTTAGCAACACATTATGTTTGTGCGACGACGTTTTCCGTGGTGCTACATGGCTACGCGTTATCGCAGACACCATAGCTTCCTCAGTGGGTTTTTCGTCTCGAGCAGCAAACACCCAAGGCGTGCCGTGAATTGCACCAGATTTCGCCATGCTGTCAGCATGGTCGTTGCCAAGTTTGTCACGACCAGGTGATTTGGAGTGTCCCTTGACTTTCTTCCAATACACCTGTATGTCGTGTTTGGTGATGAGGTCATCACAAGCTAGAATGAGCTCTTTGTTTTTCACCTCTTTACCACTTGAAGTAGTCATGTGCTTTTGTTTCCAAAACGGCAAGTGGCATAAGAAGGTGAGTCTCGCGTAGTTAGAGTCGGTGCAGATCGCCAGTTCTGCCAATTCGTGTTTCACCGCTGTTTGCAGGGTGATCAGCACGCCAGCCACTTCTGCAAACTGGCTGGTCTTGTTGCCAAGCTGAAATTGAAGTGGTTTGCACGGAATGTCGTTGTGCCATACCAATCCCACCCCAGCTTGCAAGTGGTCTAGATGGCGGTAAGAACAGCCATCTACAAATGCCATCGGCATGTCGAGACACACGTTCTCTTCGAAATAGTGATGGTTCGAAGGCAATGGCGGAGCGATGTCACGCGGGGGTGGTCCGGAGTCGGTTTCATCGTCACCACAGTGTTGACACACCGCCAAAGCACTGCCCAAAGGCAGGTTCTTTGCTTTTGCGTAGTTGATTAGTACATCATGGCTCTGCAGCGTCTTGAGCCAAGCCGCTATCCTGCTGTTGTGTACAGCACCCTCACGGATTCGTTGGCTTTTCAGAAAAGTCACAGGCTGGTGACATGTTTCTATGATCACCTTTTGTCCGCCGACATAACTGGTGAAGTGTTTGATCGCCCAGACTGTCGACAGCAGCGCTTTTTCGCAGTCTGAGTATTTGTGTTCGGCGGGGTTGAGTGTTTTGCTCGCGTAAGCAACCACACGTTTGTCTTGGTCGTATTTTTGGTACAACCCAGCGCTAAGGCAGTGCTCTGAGAAACCGACTTCCAAAAAGAATGTCTTGTCTTTGTTGGGGTATACCAGGCAGGGTACCTCGCAAAGCAGGTTTTTCAAGGAAGCCACCGCTTCGTTGTGAGTGGCATCCCAAACGAATGGGGTGTCTTTCTGAAGAAGGTGAGTCAACGGTTTTGACAAGTCGGCGTAGTTTTCGATGAATTGACGGGAGTAATTACATACTCCCAAGAAGCTGCGCACCTCGTGAAGGTTTGTAGGTGTTTTGATGTTGCGGACTGCTTGGATTCGGTTAGACTGTGGCAGGATGCCCTCGGCACCCACCAGAAGCCCAACGTAGTTTACCTTGGTCCTGCACCATTGCCCTTCCATGATGGCCAACTTATCCCCTGCAGTCCCGAGTTGGGTGAGAACGTGGTCCATTTCATTGAGGTGATGTGACCAAGTCTCACTTCTCATGAGAACGTCGTCCACGTAAATTATCGTCCCCCTAGAGGCTGCGTCTGGCATCGCCTTGTGCAGGAAGATGTTGAACTCTGAGGGGGAGTTCGCATACCCGAATGGGCAACGATTGAACGTGAAGAGCTTGTTCGAGAAAGAGAAAGCCAACTTGTGTTGGTCACGCGGGTCGACTGTCATGGTCCAGAAACCATTTGCCACGTCGACTGTGGAGAAGTACTTGGCGTTTGCCACCTTTGGCAACTCTTGGTCGAGCTGTGTCATTGGCCAACGAGACAACGGAACCAGTTTGTTGAGTTGTCTATAGTCAATGGTAAGACGCCATTTACCCGTTGGTTTCAGAACGGGCCACACGGGAGCGCTGTACGTACTGTTACATTCCCTGATTATCCATTTAGCTAATAAGGAATCGATAATCTCTTGTACTGCTGCGTATGCTGCGAGCGGGATTTTGTCTTGTCTAACGAACGTAGGAGTTGCTCCGGGTGGCGTAGGAATACGCACCACATGGATACCCGTAACCCCGCAATCCAGCGAGTCTGTCGACCAGATCTCACTGTGTTTGTTAAACAATTCTCTCAACTGATGGCGTTCAGTGTCATTGACAAGTGCATCAGCCTCCGACAGTAGTTGTATTACCAGTGCATGGAAACCAGGATATGGTTCGGCGACATTGTACAGGTCTTCATCGGGTGGTGACGGCATGTCACCTTTGGAAGAGTCATCGGTTGTTTTCTCACAAGAGTGTACTTCGCATGCAGGAGGAGACGCAATATCATCCTCCGTGACGATGGAGTATATTAACAGGTTGCTGTCAGGATCGGCATCCAGCCGGAATGCCGATGTGTCGTCCAGTGGCAATACGGGAGTTAGTGCTATTGCTTTTGACTGACAAGTAAACAGCGTACCTCCCTCGCCATCTAGGTCTAGGGAGGACGGAAGAGGCCCAATCACAGGAACAACTAGTTCAAAATCATGGAAGGCGTAATCGATCAATGTTCCTAGCTGAGTGTGCCGAGGAATGGAAATATCCGCTTGAGTCAGATTTTGTACCAGGAGGTAAGTGGATCTAGTGGTTAGTTCCAACAGTGGGTTACCATTGATAGTTAGCCCCAAGTCGAATAGTTTTGGAGAGGGTTGGAAGAACGCAGTGGTGCCTTCCATCCGGTATCCGGGCGCCAGGTTCAGTCTTACAGAAACCTCTGTGGTTCTTGCCGGTATCAACATGGCGGACTCAGTTATCGTCTTGCAAGCTTCAGGAATAGTCTGCCCGGAAGCCATTCGCACCGGGTCGAAAGACAAGGCATGTTGGTTTGGCTGCGCCAAAGACCAAAGAACTTGGTGTATGGTATCAAGTTTAACACCCAATCTTACCAAAATGTCCGCTCCCACATAGACTGTATGTGGGAGGTCCGCGACAACCAGTAGGTAGTGGGATAATTCCTTGGTTCCAATGCGGATCGATAGCGCACACACCCCTATTGCGGTGAGTGTTGTCTGGGGAGTCGTTCCCAGTGGAAATCTAAACGTTTTCGGCACAAGGGGATGGCAGTTAGCCGTTTTCGAAATTTCGTTGAACATTTCCAAACTGATTGCTGATTTTTCTGACCAGGTGGCCAGCCTGGTATCCTCAGCCATAGTGCCGTTTAGGCACACGCCCCCTATCAGAGGAGGGCGGTAAGTGTCGGCTGGTGAATCACCCAAGCCGCACAAGAAAACCACATGTTCGGTTAAGTTCCGAGTCGAACTCACATTGTCCTTTGCCACAAATGGCGGGCTCATGGCCAAGTTCACAGGGTTTGCGTCAGATGCTGACGTCGGACCCACTTCGTTGCACAATGTATGGCAGGTAGCCTTGGAAGAATGTGGCGAAGTCAACGGAGTTGGCATAGGTATCTGTGACCAGATTTGATTGGTTTTCCAATCCATTAGTGGTACCAAACGGTCAATTAAATCACTCCCAATCAGCATTCGTTCGATTTCGATGCTAGTCACATACACGGGGTGTATCAGTGACACGCTTTCGAAGTTGAGTTTAAGTAGGAGACGTTTGGTTAGGGGCGAGGTAGCTTGAGTGAAACCTCGAAGATTCGTATCGCAATGTTCCGTTTTCAACCATCGTTTTGTTGGGTCCACTGCCCTTTTTAGTTCATCCAGCAAGGTTTCGGATATGAGGGAAATTGTTGAACCCGAATCTATCAGAGCGTGACAGGTCACACAGTCCTCCAGGACTGTTCTAAGGTATGGCCTGTTCGAGTTGGTTTTTCTCGTCATATCCCCAACAAAATGGAGTGGGTTGGGAGAACGGAGCGGTTTGTAATCTGCGTCGATTTCCAAGACAGATAAGTTACCTACGTGACCCAGTGGGTCCTCTATCGGAATGGTAGAGGAATCATCTGTTACAAAGCTGCTTATCTCGTGCATCTCCACCTCCGTGTCCAAGTCTGTAGACAAAACCTGCGGGCTTGTGTCTAGAACGGGCGGTACCTGGACAGGGATTCGAGTGGGGGCGGGGGTAATGGAAATGTTTGCGTCCTCTTGAATTGCATGAATTTCGGCGGACTCGGTTTCCAACGATTTTACGCCTAGTCATGAGGATTTATCCTTGTCCTCTTTCTCAAATTTCTTACGATGCAGTACATCTTTTATCAGAGCTTCTATATCATTTCGGTTAGCGTTTAAATCATTGTTGAACAATTTGTTGCCCTTGTTACGCTTATTACCCTTGTGTCCTGACCCTTTGTGAGAGTTAGGCGGAGGGGCATGTCGGCTAGGTTGATCTCTACGGGACCTGTTAGATTGGGGACGTTCATCGTAGCTATTGTTACGGCGGTGGTTGTCGGGGTGGTGGTTACTTGGTAGCCACCCCCTTTGATCGTCCTCTTTTACAGCATATGTCCCTGATGCAGCCCCTTCTAATTCGAGTGATGGTTCCCGCCTAAGCTCGAAAGTCGAGGTGTCCGGGCTCTTAGCCCGGCTTGCTTTTGATGCTTCAAAAGCGGTGCTTGCCAGCTCTCGGAGCGTCGAGATTGGCAACCCGACGTGGGCAGTAGGGCCCAAGTAGTTAATGAAGTTGGGAGACATGTTTGACAGAAAAAGTTGTTTGAACGGCAATAGGTCTTCCATTCCTGTTTCAGTGAGCATGCCAAAGTAAGCTGAACGAAGCCGGTGATAGTAGGCTTGTGGGTGTTCATTTCGAGCTTGTCTGATATTGTTAGCCAACGAACTATCGTGTTTGCGAGTCGCAGAACCACTGAATTCTATTTTCAAAACCGTGGCAAGTTTAGCATAGTCGTTTTGCACGTGTTGCTCTTGTAGACGGATGAACCTTGTCACGTGTCTGTTGGACGTTCGCTTCAAAAGATAGAGCCTGTCTGCATTCGTAGCGTTTGGGTAGCCATCCAAGGCGTCCTCTATGTCTGCTAAGAATGTCTCAGTGTCGTTTGGCTTTCCCGGAACGGGGTCGAAGAGGCGGAAGTTTTTGACGATTTTGTCAAGGCGATCCCCGCCAAGTGCGCGGGGAGCATCTGCACTCTCCCGTGGAGAATTGTCGGCCGAGAGGCCAAGAGGAAAAGTCAAGCTGTGGTCGTGTTGGCGAGGAGGCCCCAATTCACTGTGGGCCGAATGGCCAAGAGAAAGAGGCTGAAATCTCCTGTCATCTACATTCCCTCGTTCTCTTAGCTCCGGATGTGAGCTAGGTTGCTTGGTTTGGTTGTCCCGCGATAGCGCGTGACTGTTCTGGAGTTCCTCCAGATGATACCTAAGGGTGGTGTTATGCTGCATCGCAGAGTCCACCTGGGAGTTGAGGGTGTTTATTTTCGACACGTAGGTGTCGCCCTTTTTTCGCTCGGCCTCATACTTATCTGTCATGGTTTGCAGGGAGAGGTTGCGAGTGTGGAGTGAGAGATCCAGTGATGCGATGTCCTCCTTTTGTTTAGAGGTCACATTTTCCAACTTTCTCACCTGGTCTTTCTCATCCTTCATTAAATCAGCGACTTCAATGAGTTCTGCTGTTTTGTCCTCCAACTTGGTCATTGTGTTCATTAACTGATCGTCTTTGGTCTGCAGCTTTTGGAATAGAGCATTATTGCTTTGAGTGGTTTCATTCACAACCGTTTGTAGGGCATCAATTTGCTCGCCCCGTTTTCTAACTAGCTCTTCCGATTCATCTAGTTTCGCGTGGACTTCATCGTATTTAGTTTTGGCTAAACCGAGTTGTTCTTTTAGAATACGGACTTGGTCAAGAGATTGTTCGCGTTCTTTGTTATAAGTGTTAGACAGGTCTTCCAATTTATCTGTTCTCACACACAGTTCCTCAGCTAGCAGTAGCTTATCTTTTTCGGCTTTCGATGCCAGCTCCCTGGTTCTCTCCACCTGTACCTTGAACTCCCCAGCTTCCTGCTCGTGCCTCTGCTGGGCACTGAGGTACTGGTGCACTGTCCATCTCTGCTGGTGGGCATAGTTGAGGGCTAAACTGGAGAGAACCTTCACAAGGCCTCCGCCTGATGGTCTATTTTGAAGAGCGTCTGTCGCAATGTCTGCATTTTTCTCGCTTATGGCATTGAAATCTAACATTTTCAGCCCCTCGGCATAGTTAGGATTTGCATCGTTGCTGAGGTCCGCGATCAATCTTTCCGTGGGTGAAGGTCCACTGATTAGAGGGGAAATGGGTGGAAACCCATCTGATGGATTGCTCATTATTATGATTGTCAGTTATTTCAATTTACGTAATGTTTGGGGTTTTTAGTTGGAGGCTGCAAACACGATTTAACTCAGTTTGTAAACGTCAATGAATCATCAAGACTGGGTCAGTAATGTGAGTTGGTTATTACTGAACTTGCCAAAACAGGTTTAATTGATTAAATCGATTTTAATGATAAATCTAACCTGTATCGGCTATTTGGGAATTTTAATTTTAATTCACCTGAAAGAGTTGCTATCTCTAAGTTAACGTTGAAAAGTTTAACTATGTCTCATTGGTTAGTACACATTAGTTTGCGTATTATTCCAATAACCAACCTGGACGGTAGTGTAGCAATTTACTGTATATTAAATTGAACGAGACAATGATATCCAATCAGTTGAGACTGGTTAGATATCGTACAGCATAACCTGAATTATTTAAAAATAATTACTGGTGATTCTTCACCACCGGAGGTCACTGTTAACACAAGCTAAAATCGACAGGGTACCAGTGAAAATAGAATTTTACAAAACTGTTAAAAAGTCTACCTAAACACCATTAAGCTGGTAAAACAGCTTTAATCTATTAATCAATTTGAATGATTAGTCAACCCCGTATAGGCTAAAGGAATTAGCTTTAATTAACCTGAAGTAATTGCTATATCTAAGTTAACATTGAAAAGTTTAACTATGTCTCATTGGTTAGAACACATTAGTTTGCGTATTATTCCAATAACCAACCTGGACGGTAGTGTAGCAATTTAATGTATATTAAATTGAACGAGACAATGATATCCAATCAGTTGAGACCGGTTAGATATCGTACAGCATAACCTGAATTATTTAAAAATAATTACTGGTGATTCTTCACCACCGGAGGTCACTGTTAACACAAGCTAAAATCGACAGGGTATCAGTGAAAATAGAATTTTACAAAACTGTTAAAAAGTCTACCTAAACACCATTAAGCTGGTAAAACAGCTTTAATCTATTAATCAATTTGAATGATTAGTCAACCCCATATAGGCTAAAGGAATTAGCTTTAATTAACCTGAAATAGTTGCTATATCTAAGTTAACGTGGAACAGTTTAACCATGTCTCATTGGTTATGGCACATTCGTGTGTGTATTATTCCCATAACCAACCTGGAGAGGTAGTGTATCAATTTAATGTATGTATAAAATTGAACAAGACAATGATATCTAATCAGTTAAGACTGGTTTGATATCCTACAGCGTAACCTGACTTATTTCACGAAAAATGACTGGCGATTCTTCGCCAGAGGTTACGGATAGCCCAAGCTGAGGTCACACAGGATTCCCGTCTAACGCGGGAATTCACTATGAACAAAGAGGAAAACAAAAATGGCGGCTCCCCTTTGTTAGCTTAGCATCTGGCGCAAGGCTCAGCTTTCCTTGCGCGGGGTTTCCCCCTCGCCGCACAAGGGATGTTCCCTCCAACAAGGGAACGGGTTTACTTGGTGACGTCTCACGTTCAACCCTTAACCTCTCCCCGTTACCAAACGCGAGAGGTAGAGAGATAATAACTTCGCTTCGGTCAAACGAATATATCTACTCTAATTTCCGTCATGGCTGGCTCATATGTCCTCTGCTCTAGGAATTACTTATGACCGAGTCAGATCACTCCTGAAAGCGATCGACAGAAATAACACTACGTTAGGCCCAACTAGTATTATTTCTCAGAATGCCTGCATCGGCTGGTACATATGCCCTAGCTCGTAGCATTCAGTAGACCCCCTTCACACTGGCTTTGGTCAGATATACAACAGGGGTCGTTCTCTCCCGACCAGTATCTGGGTCAAATGGAACGACACACACACACTTCTCTCCCGCACTAGTCCTGCCTATAGCTATTAATGGAATGTATATATATTGCTACACAATTGATATGGAATAACACAACAGTGCGGCCTAGTCCTATTTTAGATTCCTCACACGGGGCACCATATGTCGTGACGTTGTATTAGTTAATGTGACGACTGTTGCTCATCGAATGATTAACGGTTTATAATTACGTGATTAAATGAATTAAGCAATGAATCAAGCAATTATTAACTCATTAACCTGGGGCACCATGGGAACATTGTTTTGATTGAGTTTCTATTTCCCAAATTAACTCAAAGGATATCAGAATATCGATTACAACAGTCGCTAAATTAATCAATTTCCTCTACAGTCTCATAATCTGAAAATCGTATAATCCGGGAATCTGCACGGACCCGGGCTTTACCACTGAATTTACCACACCAATCTTAGTTGATTATTTATTTACTAGCAAGCTAAAATGATGATAAAAATGCACATACACAAAACACAGTCTAGCTATTGATTAGGACTTAGTACAACGGGCCAACACACTCTGGCGCTTGTTACCCAAAATGGGGATTTTAAAGAGAGAGAAATAAAGGAAGTACACGAGAGAAATATACATTTGGGTTCATTTGTCAGCCATGCTTATTTAAAATTAGCCTTGCCCCGAACTGCCGCTCTTATGGGTCAGAATATAATGGTGTAATTACGTGTTGGAGTTCTCAGGTGGGAAGCTCCGCGTGGGTCGTTTAGGCTTCTAAATGACGCAGTTCTCCGGCGCAACTCTCTGGTTGTCCTCACGATGTCAGTGTCCTTCTTGGCTAAGTGGTCTGATCCTCACCCTTGATCGGAAGGGGTCTTCTGAGGACAGACAGCTCTGTAGCTCAGAGCTCACAGCTTCGGCTCGAATGGTGTCGATACCACGATTCAATGGAGAGTGGAGGCTGGGTGGTTCGGCTTGAATTCACCCGCTTAGACACAGCTACTCATCCGTAGCTCGTGTAGAAAAATATTTCTTTGTCTTCAACCTTGTGTTTCGTTTTGGGGTTCGTCGACTTTGTTAGACCTTGGCTGCAGCTTGGGGTCAATAGTCTTCCTGTTAATTCTTCACTCTCCTGTCTTATACCCTCGGGTCAGAAGTGGGTGTAACAGCCTTTAGGGCGATTCTCTGGGCGGACCAAGTCAAGGGGGCAAGGCTTAGATTTGGCTAAAAATCCGATTTTAGACACTAACTTCACATTTCATCTTTATCAAAACATTCTGTTTGATTTGGATATTTTCCAAACAGCGTACAATGTATAAACATCAGGCATATACTGGGAAAACTCTTAAAGGTACAATGTTTTCATAATAACGTCATCTCTTAACCTTTAAAAACAAATACAAAAGTTACATACATTTTAATATTCCACTTTTCGTCATAACCACCATTGTGGCTGCCGGAAACCATTGTTCCAAAGTCCCTTTATTGCATGTTTAAGGTTCTGAGGCCAGTTCTCCATTGTTAGGACAAAGGAATTTCTCTGTATTATGGGCATGAGGTGTCATAAAACCCCCACATCTTCAGACCCCTAGATCTCTCCTCCTCTGTTGGGGGTTTGGGAGATAATCTGTAGGGTGGTGGTCTCCTGTACCCTGACCTGATCAGGACAGTCATGACAATATATATATATATATATATATATATATATATATATATATATATATATATATAAATAATGGGGAATTGATAGACACCAACAATCAGACGCAAACAATTCACAATGAAGTTATGAAACAATGTTCACAAATTGGCGGGAGAGAGTGCATTCTGCAGAGAGAAGTACATTGTGCATCTGGGCGCTGCATGGTCAATCTGACTTCTGTATTGGCAATGCAGCATTTATGGTGATACGGCCTCAGTAGAAGCCAGGGAATTCATGCTTCTTGCACTTGGCAGAGCAGTGCAGAGCTGTTGTTAAGGAAGTGAGTTTGTGTTTTCTACAGGATGTCTCCGCCCCCCCACCTACCGTCAACCAATCATGTCAATGCAGAGCTGTACAGAGCCCTCTGCATTGGTACAACATTTGGGAGGCGCATGGCGATGCGGTAGGGAGCGCCGTTTGGCCTCTGCTTGCCTCTGGAGGCTCTGCAATTGCATCACATCCTCCATATGGAGCCTCAGACCATATTTTCGGATCAAGTATAAATAGGCTTTTAGTCTAGGCCTCCGCAATGGATTAGTGCCCTGAGATGGGCGCAAATATATATGTATTTGTTACTGCTCGACTAAAACAATCTTGGTCAACCAACAGCCTAACGACCAGACAATCGACCAGTCAACTAATTGGGGTCAGCCCTAAAGTACTGTATGCGTGTGTGTGTATGTGCAATAGTGGTTGGTTGGGAGAAACTTGACTGTCCGTCTTCCCCTCCCCCTTACTGTCCTGGATTTAACACACACACACACACACACACACACACACACACACACACACACACACACACACACACACACACACACACACACACACACACACACACACACACACACACACACACACACACACACACACACACACACACACACGCTTTCAGGGCCCTGGGTTGATGCAAATGATTTGATTTCCATCTTATCGAGAGTCAAATGACCTATTTCTATCTCTCTCGGTCTCTCTCTTTCCCTTTATCTCTCTCCCTCAATCTCCCCCTCTCGTTCTCTCCCTGTATCTCTCTCTCTCCCTCTCCCTCTCTCTTTTCTCTCACTGTTTTTCCATCTCTCTTTCCCTCTCTCTCAATTCAATTAGTCAATTAGCTTTGTTGGCGTGACGTATTGATGATAGCGCCATTAGCTTTGTTGGCGTGACGTATTGATGATAGCGCCATTAGCTTTGTTGGCGTGACGTATTGATGATAGCGCCATTAGCTTTGTTGGCGTGACGTATTGATGATAGCGCCATTAGCTTTGTTGGCGTGACGTATTGATGATAGCGCCATTAGCTTTGTTGGCGTGACGTATTGATGATAGCGCCATTAGCTTTGTTGGCGTGACGTATTGATGATAGCGCCATTAGCTTTGTTGACGTGACGTGTTGATGATAGCGCCATTAGCTTTGTTGGCGTGACGTGTTGATGAATGCGCCATTAGCTTTGTTGGCGTGACGTATTGATGATAGCGCCATTAGCTTTGTTGGCGTGACGTATTGATGATAGCGCCATTAGCTTTGTTGGCGTGACGTATTGATGATAGCGCCATTAGCTTTGTTGGCGTGACGTATTGATGATAGCGCCATTAGCTTTGTTGGCGTGACGTATTGATGATAGCGCCATTAGCTTTGTTGGCGTGACGTATTGATGATAGCGCCATTAGCTTTGTTGGCGTGACGTATTGATGATAGCGCCATTAGCTTTGTTGGCGTGACGTATTGATGATAGCGCCATTAGCTTTGTTGGCGTGACGTATTGATGATAGCGCCATTAGCTTTGTTGGCGTGACGTATTGATGATAGCGCCATTAGCTTTGTTGGCGTGACGTATTGATGATAGCGCCATTAGCTTTGTTGGCGTGACGTATTGATGATAGCGCCATTAGCTTTGTTGGCGTGACGTATTGATGATAGCGCCATTAGCTTTGTTGGCGTGACGTATTGATGATAGCGCCATTAGCTTTGTTGGCGTGACGTATTGATGATAGCGCCATTAGCTTTGTTGGCGTGACGTATTGATGATAGCGCCATTAGCTTTGTTGGCGTGACGTATTGATGATAGCGCCATTAGCTTTGTTGGCGTGACGTATTGATGATAGCGCCATTAGCTTTGTTGGCGTGACGTATTGATGATAGCGCCATTAGCTTTGTTGGCGTGACGTATTGATGATAGCGCCATTAGCTTTGTTGGCGTGACGTATTGATGATAGCGCCATTAGCTTTGTTGGCGTGACGTATTGATGATAGCGCCATTAGCTTTGTTGGCGTGACGTATTGATGATAGCGCCATTAGCTTTGTTGGCGTGACGTATTGATGATAGCGCCATTAGCTTTGTTGGCGTGACGTATTGATGATAGCGCCATTAGCTTTGTTGGCGTGACGTATTGATGATAGCGCCATTAGCTTTGTTGGCGTGACGTATTGATGATAGCGCCATTAGCTTTGTTGGCGTGACGTATTGATGATAGCGCCATTAGCTTTGTTGGCGTGACGTATTGATGATAGCGCCATTAGCTTTGTTGGCGTGACGTATTGATGATAGTGCCATTAGCTTTGTTGGCGTGACGTATTGATGATAGCGCCATTAGCTTTGTTGGCGTGACGTATTGATGATAGCGCCATTAGCTTTGTTGGCGTGACGTATTGATGATAGCGCCATTAGCTTTGTTGGCGTGACGTATTGATGATAGTGCCATTAGCTTTGTTGGCGTGACGTATTGATGATAGCGCCATTAGCTTTGTTGGCGTGACGTATTGATGATAGCGCCATTAGCTTTGTTGGCGTGACGTATTGATGATAGCGCCATTAGCTTTGTTGGCGTGACGTATTGATGATAGCGCCATTAGCTTTGTTGGCGTGACGTATTGATGATAGCGCCATTAGCTTTGTTGGCGTGACGTATTGATGATAGCGCCATTAGCTTTGTTGGCGTGACGTATTGATGATAGCGCCATTAGCTTTGTTGGCGTGACGTATTGATGATAGCGCCATTAGCTTTGTTGGCGTGACGTATTGATGATAGCGCCATTAGCTTTGTTGGCGTGACGTATTGATGATAGCGCCATTAGCTTTGTTGGCGTGACGTATTGATGATAGTGCCATTAGCTTTGTTGGCGTGACGTATTGATGATAGCGCCATTAGCTTTGTTGGCGTGACGTATTGATGATAGCGCCATTAGCTTTGTTGGCGTGACGTATTGATGATAGGGCCAAAGCACAATGTTACATCCAAAAAAGTGGACACTTAGAACAAAGGGTTCCAAAAGGGTTCTTCGGCTGTCCCCGTAGGAAAACCCTTTTTGGAAAGGGTCCTACATGGAACCCAAGAGGGTTCTACCTGGAACGAAAAGGGTTCTATCTGGAACCAAAAGGGTTCTATCTGGAACCAAAAAAAGGGTATTGAAAGGGTTCTCCTCTGGGGACAGCTGAAGAACCATTTTAGGTTCTACATAGAAAAGAAATGCTAAGAGTGTGATGAACAATTATTAACAGTGAACATGTTATGGAAATCATTGAGTGACCTCAGTGTGTGTGTGTGTGTGTGTGTGTGTGTGTGTGTGTGTGTTAAATAATCTGTGTTTCTTCAAGGGACTTTCTGCCCCGAGGCTCTGGTATTGTGACCCGCAGACCTCTCGTCCTTCAACTGGTCAACAACCAAGCAGGTGGATACACTCACTCACTCACTCACTCTCTCACTCACTCACTCACTCACTCACTCACTCACTCACTCACTCACTCACTCACTCACTCACTCACTCACTCACACACACACACACACACACACACAGGGATGCACACACACTCACACACACACACACAGGGATGCACACACACTCACTCACACAAACACACAAACACACACACTCAAGCACGCACAAACACACAGGGATGCACACACACGCACACACACACAGGAATGCAAGCACACTCACACACAGACGAAGACACATGAAGACATGTTATGATAAAGTATCAGTAAAGGAGAATGAGGAAGAAATGTAGAAAACTGATCTCACCATAGAATGACTTAGAACTGTAGAATGGACCCTGTCTAAAAATCACCTTAGAACTCTAGAATGGACCTGTCTAAAAATCACCTTAGAATTCTAGAATGGACCCTGTCTAAAAATCACCTTAGAACTCTAGAATGGACCTGTCTAAAAATCACCTTAGAACTCTACAATGGACCCTGTCTAAAAATCACCTTAGAACTGTAGAATGGACCCTGTCTAAAAATCACCTTAGAACTGTAGAATGGACCCTGTCTAAAAATCACCTTAGAACTCTAGAATGGACCTGTCTAAAAATCACCTTAGAACTGTAGAATGGACCCTGTCTAAAAATCACCTTAGAACTCTAGAATGGACCCTGTCTAAAAATCACCTTAGAACTCTAGAATGGGCCCTGTCTAAAAATCACCTTAGAACTCTAGAATGGGACCCTGTCTAAAAATCCCCCATCTTGACCAAAATAGCTTCCATAATAATCAAGGTCTGTCAAGTTGGTTGTTGACCATTGCTAGACAGCCATTTTCAAGTCTTGCCAGAGATTTTCAAGTTGATTTATGTCAAAACTGTAAATATGCCAGACAGGAACATTTCATGTTGTCTTGGTAAGCAACTCCAGTGTTTACTTATAGACTCAAGACATTTCAGCTTTTCATTTTTAATGAATTTGTCAAAAATTCTAAAAACATAACTCAAATTTGACATTATGGGGTATTGTGTGTAGGCCAGTAACACAGTCTGAATTTAATCAATATGTAATTCAAGCTGTAACACAACAAAATGTGGAAAAAGTCAAGTTGTGTGAATACTTTCTGAAGTCTCTCACAAACAAGTCATGACATGCTTCGTTTTTGTGGTGACTTACAGATGATTTCTCTCTCCCTTGAATCTCTTCTCTATGTCCCTCCCTCCCTCTCTCTATCCCTCTCTCTCTATCCCTCCATCCTTCTCTCCTTAATAACAGAGTATGCTGAGTTCCTTCATTGTAAAGGTCGTAAGTTTGTGGACTTTGATGAGGTGCGTTTGGAGATTGAGGCCGAGACTGATCGCATCACTGGGTCCAATAAGGGAATCTCTGCTGTTCCCATCAACCTCCGAGTCTATTCCCCTAATGGTACACACACACACACACACACACAAACACACACACACACACACACACACACACACACACACACACACACACACACACACACACACACACACACACACACACACACACACACACACACACACACACACACACACACACACACACACAGAGCGAGAAAGAGAGAGACTCACGGACATATGTTCAAGCACAGACGCATGCAAACATAGGCACACACGAAAATACAAAGTACACAGTCCTGAATGCACTTATGCTTTGTTAGGTTCTGATAAACAGAGTGAACAACTAATAGACAACTAGTCAAAGCTCAAACCAAATGTATTCACCCACTGGGTCAAACAGCTGCACAAGACAAAGTTTCCAGCAGCACCAGTATTTATACCCTCCTTCAGACAGAGTCTTCTGCTTGCACCTCTAAACACTACATCTATGTTGCTAGGCAGGAAGTCAAGTGACGTGTTTAATAGAACTGTTCCTTCTCCCGTCATCTGACCTGACCTCGGCCCACATTCCTCACTAATCCACAGCTATCCAACCTTATCAGTGACCTGACCTCGGCCCACATTCCTCACTAATCCACAGCTATCCAACCTTATCAGTGACCTGACCTCGGCCCACATTCCTCACTAATCCACAGCTATCCACCCTTATCAGTGACCTGACCTCGGCCCACATTCCTCACTAATCCACAGCTATCCACCCTTATCAGTGACCTGACCTCGGCCCACATTCCTCACTAATCCACAGCTATCCAACCTTATCAGTGACCTGACCTCGGCCCACATTCCTCACTAATCCACAGCTATCCAACCTTATCAGTGACCTGACCTCGGCCCACATTCCTCACTAATCCACAGCTATCCAACCTTATCAGTGACCTGACCTCGGCCCACATTCCTCACTAATTCACAGCTATCCACCCTTATCAGTGACCTGACCTCGGCCCACATTCCTCACTAATCCACAGCTATCCAACCTTATCAGTGACCTGACCTTGGCCCACATTCCTCACTAATCCACAGCTATCCAACCTTATCAGTGACCTGACCTCGGCCCACATTCCTCACTAATCCACAGCTATCCAACCTTATCAGTGACCTGACCTCGGCCCACATTCCTCACTAATCCACAGCTATCCACCCTTATCAGTGACCTGACCTTGGCCCACATTCCTCACTAATCCACAGCTATCCAACCTTATCAGTGACCTGACCTCGGCCCACATTCCTCACTAATCCACAGCTATCCAACCTTATCAGTGACCTGACCTCGGCCCACATTCCTCACTAATCCACAGCTATCCAACCTTATCAGTGACCTGACCTCGGCCCACATTCCTCACTAATCCACAGCTATCCAACCTTATCAGTGACCTGACCTCGGCCCACATTCCTCACTAATCCACAGCTCTCCAACCTTATCAGTGACCTGACCTCGGCCCACATTCCTCACTAATCCACAGCTATCCAACCTTATCAGTGACCTGACCTTGGCCCACATTCCTCACTAATCCACAGCTCTCCAACCTTATCAGTGACCTGACCTCGGCCCACATTCCTCACTAATCCACAGCTATCCAACCTTATCAGTGACCTGACCTCGGCCCACATTCCTCACTAATCCACAGCTATCCAACCTTATCAGTGACCTGACCTCGGCCCACATTCCTCACTAATTCACAGCTATCCAACCTTATCAGTGACCTGACCTCGGCCCACATTCCTCACTAATCCACAGCTATCCACCCTTATCAGTGACCTGACCTCGGCCCACATTCCTCACTAATCCACAGCTATCCACCCTTATCAGTGACCTGACCTCGGCCCACATTCCTCACTAATCCACAGCTATCCACCCTTATCAGTGACCTGACCTCGGCCCACATTCCTCACTAATCCACAGCTATCCAACCTTATCAGTGACCTGACCTTGGCCCACATTCCTCACTAATCCACAGCTATCCACCCTTATCAGTGACCTGACCTCGGCCCACATTCCTCACTAATCCACAGCTATCCAACCTTATCAGTGACCTGACCTCGGCCCACATTCCTCACTAATCCACAGCTATCCAACCTTATCAGTGACCTGACCTCGGCCCACATTCCTCACTAATCCACAGCTATCCAACCTTATCAGTGACCTGACCTCGGCCCACATTCCTCACTAATCCACAGCTATCCAACCTTATCATCTGACCTGACCTCGGCCCACATTCCTCACTAATCCACAGCTATCCAACCTTATCAGTGACCTGACCTCGGCCCACATTCCTCACTAATCCACAGCTATCCACCCTTATCAGTGACCTGACCTCGGCCCACATTCCTCACTAATCCACAGCTATCCAACCTTATCAGTGACCTGACCTCGGCCCACATTCCTCACTAATCCACAGCTATCCAACCTTATCAGTGACCTGACCTCGGCCCACATTCCTCACTAATCCACAGCTATCCAACCTTATCAGTGACCTGACCTCGGCCCACATTCCTCACTAATCCACAGCTATCCAACCTTATCAGTGACCTGACCTCGGCCCACATTCCTCACTAATCCACAGCTATCCAACCTTATCAGTGACCTGACCTCGGCCCACATTCCTCACTAATCCACAGCTATCCAACCTTATCAGTGACCTGACCTCGGCCCACATTCCTCACTAATCCACAGCTATCCAACCTTATCAGTGACCTGACCTCGGCCCACATTCCTCACTAATCCACAGCTATCCAACCTTATCAGTGACCTGACCTCGGCCCACATTCCTCACTAATCCACAGCTATCCAACCTTATCAGTGACCTGACCTCGGCCCACATTCCTCACTAATCCACAGCTATCCAACCTTATCAGTGACCTGACCTCGGCCCACATTCCTCACTAATCCACAGCTATCCAACCTTATCAGTGACCGCAACCATGTAACCATTAACTTCTAGCTTCAACGCCATACAACACTCCTTCCGTGGTCTCCAACTGCTCTTAAACGCTAGCAAAACCAAATGCATGCTCTTCAACAGTTCGCTGCCCGCACCCGCCCGCCCGACTAGCATCACTACTCTGGACGGTTCTGACCTAGAATACGTGGACAACTACAAATACCTAGGTGTCTGGCTAGACTGTAAACTTTCCATCAAACATCTCCAATCCAAAATCAAATCTAGAATTGGCTTCCTATTTCGCAGCAAAGACTCCTTCACTCATGCTGCCAAACTTACCCTAGTAAAACTGACTATCCTACCAATCCTCGACTTCGGCGATGTCATCTACAAAATAGCTTCCAATACTCTACTCAGCAAATTGGATGTAGTCTATCACAGTGCCATCCGTTTTGTTACCAAAGCCCCTTATACCACCCACCACTGCGACCTGTATGCTCTAGTCGGCTGGCCCCCGCTACATATTCGTCGCCAGACCCACTGGCTCCAGGTCATCTATAAGTCTCTGCTAGGTAAAGCTCCACCTTATCTCAGCTCACTGGTCAGGATAACAACACCCACCCATAGCACACGTTCCAGCAGGTATATCTCACTGGTCATCCCCAAAGCCAACACCTACTTTGGCCGCCTTTCCTTCCAGTTCTCTGCTGCCAGTGACTGGAACGAATTGCAAAAATTGCTGAAGCTGGAGACTTACATTTACTACCAGTCTCCCATGGTTCACTGATATATCTAGGACTGACTGTATCAGATAGTCCCTACCAGTCTCCCATGGTTCACTGATATATCTAGGACTGACTGTATCAGATAGTCCCTACCAGTCTCCCATGGTTCACTGATATATCTAGGACTGACTGTATCAGATAGTCCCTACCAGTCTCCCATGGTTCACTGATATATCTAGGACTGAGTCTATCAGATGGTTTTCTAGCCACCAACATCTCTAATGACATCCTATGTTCTGCTACAGTCAGTGGTTAGGTTAGGTACACATCTCCCAGGTCAGGTCGGGTACACATCTCTCAGGTCAGGTTAGATACATATTTCCCAGGTCAGGTCAGGTACACATCTCCCAGGTCAGGTTAGGTACACATTTCTCAGGTTAGGTCAGGTACACATCTCCCAGGTCAGGTTAGGTACACATCTCCCAGGTCAGGTACACATCTCCCAGGTCAGGTTAGGTACACATCTCTCAGTCCATGTTAGGTACACATCTCCCAGGTCAGGTCAGGTACACATTTATCAGGTTAGGTCAGGTACACATCTCCCAGGTCAGGTTAGGTACACATCTCCCAGGTCAGGTTAGGTACACATCTCCCAGGTTAGGTACACATCTCCCAGGTCAGGTTAGGTACACATCTCCCAGGTCAGGTTAGGTACACATCTCCCAGGTTAGGTACACATCTCCCAGGTCAGGTCAGGTACACATCTCCCAGGTCAGGTTAGGTACACATCTCCCAGGTTAGGTACACATCTCTCAGTCTAGGTCAGGTACACATCTCTCAGTCCAAGGCCCATCTACACCCCTTTGTGAACATCCTCGTTACTGTGTAAACCTCCCTCTGTGTAGATTGATGAGCAATGAGCAAATATATTTTCCATTTGAATTGAATCATTTAATCTCTCCCTCTCTCTCTCTCTGGCCCTCCCTCACTCGTTGGTCCTCCCTCCTTCCCACTCTCCATCCCTCCCTCCCTCTCTCCTCCCACCTTCCTCCCTACTCTTTCCGTCCCTCTCCCCCTCTCCTTCCTCCCTCCACCTCCTCCTCCTCCTTCCCTTCCCTCCCCTTCCTTCCTTCCTTCCTTCCTTCCTTCCTTCCTTCCTTCCTTCCTTCCTTCCTTCCTTCCTTCCTTCCTTCACCTCTTCCTCTTCTCCTGCTCTCCCCTCCATCCCTCCCCATCCCTCCCTCCTCCCTCTCTCCCTCTCCTTCCTCTCTCCACCTCCTCCTCCTCTCCTGCTCTCCCCCTCCCTCCCTCCCTCTCTCCCTCTCCTTCTTCCCTCCACCTCCTCCTCCTCTCCCACTCTCCCCATCCATCCCTCCCTACCCCATCCCTCCCTCCCATCCCTCCTCTCTCTCTCTCCCTCCCTCCCTCCCTCCTCCCTCCTCAGTGTTAAACCTGACTCTTATAGATCTACCAGGGATGACTAAGGTAGCGGTGGGAGACCAGCCAATCGACATCGAGCACCAGATCAGAGACATGCTGATGCAGGTCAGAGACTGTGGTTACTGTCCCAACTGGCACCCTATTCCCAAACTGGCATCCTATTCCCTAGATAGTGCACTATTTTTGACCAGAATGGCACCCTATTCCCTAGATAGTGCACTATTTTTGACCAGAATGGCACCCTATTCCCTAGATAGTGCACTACTTTTGACCAGAATGGCATACTATTCCCTAGATAGTGCACTACTTTTGACCAGATGGCACCCTATTCCCTAGATAGTGCACTACTTTTGACCAGATGGCACCCTATTCCCTAGATAGTGCACTACTTTTGACCAGATGGCACCCTATTCTCTATTCAGTGGGTAACAGAAGGGGATTGAGTGATTGAAACTCACTCCTCAGCCTGAAATGTCTTCACTTTGGGTTAGAACGTTTCAGGGAGTCAGTCACCTGTGTTTTTGATGCAGATAATACAGGACCAGTCAAAAGTTTGGACATACCTACTCATTAAATATTAAAGTAATATAGTATATCTTCTATGTTGTGTGTAATTCATATCCAAAGAGTAACAAAGTACATGTCAAGTAACTAAGTATATGTTAAAGGGAAGGGGGTAACTAAGTATATGTTAAAGGGAAAGGGGGTAACTAAGTATATGTTAAAGGGAAAGGGGGTAACTAAGTATATGTTAAAGGGAAAGGGGGTAACTAAGTATATGTTAAAGGGAAAGGGGGTAACTAAGTATATGTTAAAGGGAAAGGGGTAACTAAGTATATGTTAAAGGGAAAGGGGGTAACTAAGTATATGTTAAAGGGAAAGGGGGTAACTAAGTATATGTTAAAGGGAAAGGGGGTAACTAAGTATATGTTAAAGGGAAAGGGGGTAACTAAGTATATGTTAAAGGGAAAGGGGGTAACTAAGTATATGTTAAAGGGAAGGGGGTAACTAAGTATATGTTAAAGGGAAAGGGGTAACTAAGTATATGTTAAAGGGAAAGGGGTAACTAAGTATATGTTAAAGGGAAAGGGGTAACTAAGTATATGTTAAAGGGAAAGGGGGTAACTAAGTATATGTTAAAGGGAAGGGGGTAACTAAGTATATGTTAAAGGGAAAGGGGGTAACTAAGTATATGTTAAAGGGAAAGGGGGTAACTAAGTATATGTTAAAGGGAAAGGGGGTAACTAAGTATATGTTAAAGGGAAAGGGGGTAACTAAGTATATGTTAAAGGGAAGGGGGTAACTAAGTATATGTTCAAGGGAAAGGGGGTAACTAAGTATATGTTAAAGGGAAAGGGGGTAACTAAGTATATGTTAAAGGGAAGGGGGTAACTAAGTATATGTTAAAGGGAAGGGGGTAACTAAGTATATGTTAAAGGGAAAGGGGTAACTAAGTATATGTTAAAGGGAAAGGGGTAACTAAGTATATGTTAAAGGGAAGGGGGTAACTAAGTATATGTTAAAGGGAAAGGGGTAACTAAGTATATGTTAAAGGGAAGGGGGTAACTAAGTATATGTTAAAGGGGCAATCTGCAGTTATAAGTGAATGATATGCACGTATTGACTCTTGAAGAATACAAGGTGTTAGTGCTTCATGAGCTTAGTTCATCTGTCACACTGCATCAGAACCCAGAAGAGAAGCTCCTTTTACTTCTGTTGTTGTTGTTGTATACAATGAAAATGTAAACAAACACTATATAGCCTCAAAACATGGTTAAATCGATCATGTTGATATCATGGATGGTCAGTCCTTGCATCCAGAGCTCTGCCTATGAATTTGAGAGGGGTTACATTTCTCCAGACCAATCCCTCAGCTTTTTACTGAAACAGGTGTCAGTAGAGAGCTTTATTATTGTTTCAACTGCTGATTGCCTCTTTAAAGTAATATAGTTTTATCTTCTATGTTATGTGCTAAAACGTATATATTCTATGCAGTCAATAACTAAAGAATCCTGTCTGATCCTGTTATATGCAGTTCATAACTAAAGAATCCTGTCTGATTCTGTTATATGCAGTTCATAACTAAAGAATCCTGTCTGATTCTGTTATATGCAGTTAATAACTAAAGAATCCTGTCTGATTCTGTTATATGCAGTTCATAATTAAACAGTCCTGTCTGATCCTGTTGTTTGCGGTTCATAACTAAAGAATCCTGTCTGATCCTGTTATATGCAGTTCATAACTAAAGAATCCTGTCTGATCCTGTTATATGCAGTTCATAACTAAAGAATCCTGTCTGATCCTGTTGTTTGCGGTTCATAACTAAAGAATCCTGTCTGATCCTGTTATATGCAGTTCATAACTAAAGAATCCTGTCTGATCCTGGCTGTGACTCCAGCTAACCAGGATCTGGCCAACTCTGATGCTCTCAAGATATCTAAGGAGGTCGACCCTCAAGGTAGGGAGGGGGGGGCAGAGTCTATGTAGAGGGGTTACGTCTCTGTGTGTGTGTGTGTGTGTGTGTGTGTGTGTGTGTGTGTGTGTGTGTGTGTGTGTGTGTGTGTGTGTGTGTGTCAGGCAAATCGGTCATTATTTATTTGTTCTAACAGGCCCACAATGGGGTTACTAAAATCCGATTTGGAAATATTTGACTGTTTTTGCTGCATAAAAGTGGTCGAACTCTTACCTGATCTATTCATATAATGGGATGGAGAGGTGTTTGTTGAGAGTGGAATGTTGCCATGGAGATGACCTATGTGTTTCCAGGGTTACGTACCATCGGAGTGATCACCAAGCTGGACCTGATGGACGAGGGGACGGACGCACGGGACATTCTAGAGAATAAACTACTGCCGCTACGCAGAGGTGACACACACACACACACACACACACACCCACACACACACACACACCCCTGTTATAACCTGCTCCCTCCAGGTTATAACAGGGTAATAACCACCTCTCCTCCTCTCCAGGTTACATTGGGGTGGTGAATCGTAGTCAGAAGGATATTGATGGCAGGAAGGATATTAAAGCAGCTCTGGGTGCAGAGAGGAAGTTCTTCCTGTCTCATCCAGGATACAGACACATAGCTGACCGCATGGGAACACCACATCTACAGAAAACACTCAACCAGGTGAGATATGTAGACCCTATATTCTCTCTCTCTGTATCTCTCTCTGTATCTCTCTCTCTGTATCTCTCTCTCTGTATCTCTCTCTCTGTATCTCTCTCTCTGTATCTCTCTCTCTCTCTCTGTATCTCTCTCTCTGTATCTCTCTCTCTGTATCTCTCTCTCTGTATCTCTCTCTCTGTATCTCTCTCTCTGTATCTCTCTCTCTCTCTCTCTGTGTGCTGAGTGATTGGTGCTTTTTGAGGTTGGTTCGGTTTCAGTTCGAGTGTATTTTTGTTTTAAATCACAGGTTAAAAAAATAAAAAAGCTTTTTAATGGAAATTCCAAAGCCAAAAATAGTGAACATTCAAAACATTAAACATATACCATTGTCTCTGTCAGGTCCACACTGGGTATACATCAATAGAAAAATAGGAAATTACTATGAAATAATAAAATATTTCAGTTGTGTATATTACTATTATTCTTCATTCCTTAAAGTCATCTCATCTCTGCTCAGAGAGTAGTAGTCAGTCAGCCAGCCAGTTATCTCTTTGTCCCCCATACTGTACTGTCTTTAGTCATCCTATTGAGATAGTTCCCCATACTGTACTGTCTTTAGTCATCCTATTGAGATAGTTCCCCATACTGTACTGTCTTTAGTCATCCTATTGAGATAGTTCCCCATACTATACTGTCTTTAGTCATCCTATTGAGATAGTTCCCCATACTGTACTGTCTTTAGTCATCCTATTGAGATAGTTCCCCATACTGTACTGTCTTTAGTCATCCTATTGAGATAGTTCCCCATACTGTACTGTCTTTAGTCATCCTATTGAGATAGTCCCCCATACTATACTGTCTTTAGTCATCCTATTGAGATAGTTCCCCATACTGTACTGTCTTTAGTCATCCTATTGAGATAGTTCCCCATACTGTACTGTCTTTAGTCATCCTATTGAGATAGTTCCCCATACTATACTGTCTTTAGTCATCCTATTGAGATAGTTCCCCATACTGTACTGTCTTTAGTCATCCTATTGAGATAGTTCCCCATACTGTACTGTCTTTAGTCATCCTATTGAGATAGTTCCCCATACTATACTGTCTTTAGTCATCCTATTGAGATAGTTCCCCATACTGTACTGTCTTTAGTCATCCTATTGAGATAGTTCCCCATACTGTACTGTCTTTAGTCATCCTATTGAGATAGTTCCCCATACTATACTGTCTTTAGTCATCCTATTGAGATAGTTCCCCATACTGTACTGTCTTTAGTCATCCTATTTAGATAGTTCCCCATACTATACTGTCTTTAGTCATCCTATTGAGATAGTTCCCCATACTGTACTGTCTTTAGTCATCCTATTGAGATAGTTCCCCATACTGTACTGTCTTTAGTCATCCTATTGAGATAGTTCCCCATACTATACTGTCTTTAGTCATCCTATTGAGATAGTTCCCCATACTATACTGTCTTTAGTCATCCTATTTAGATAGTTCCCCATACTATACTGTCTTTAGTCATCCTATTGAGATAGTTCCCCATACTATACTGTCTTTAGTCATCCTATTGAGATAGTTCCCCATACTGTACTGTCTTTAGTCATCCTATTGAGATAGTTCCCCATACTGTACTGTCTTTAGTCATCCTATTGAGATAGTTCCCCATACTATACTGTCTTTAGTCATCCTATTGAGATAGTTCCCCATACTGTACTGTCTTTAGTCATCCTATTGAGATAGTTCCCCATACTGTACTGTCTTTAGTCATCCTATTGAGATAGTTCCCCATACTGTACTGTCTTTAGTCATCCTATTGAGATAGTTCCCCATACTATACTGTCTTTAGTCATCCTATTGAGATAGTTCCCCATACTGTACTGTCTTTAGTCATCCTATTGAGATAGTTCCCCATACTGTACTGTCTTTAGTCATCCTATTGAGATAGTTCCCCATACTGTACTGTCTTTAGTCATCCTATTGAGATAGTTCCCCATACTGTACTGTCTTTAGTCATCCTATTGAGATAGTTCCCCATACTATACTGTCTTTAGTCATCCTATTGAGATAGTTCCCCATACTGTACTGTCTTTAGTCATCCTATTGAGATAGTTCCCCATACTGTACTGTCTTTAGTCATCCTATTTAGATAGTTCCCCATACTATACTGTCTTTAGTCATCCTATTGAGATAGTTCCCCATACTATACTGTCTTTAGTCATCCTATTGAGATAGTTCCCCATACTGTACTGTCTTTAGTCATCCTATTGAGATAGTTCCCCATACTATACTGTCTTTAGTCATCCTATTGAGATAGTTCCCCATACTGTACTGTCTTTAGTCATCCTATTGAGATAGTTCCCCATACTGTACTGTCTTTAGTCATCCTATTGAGATAGTTCCCCATACTGTACTGTCTTTAGTCATCCTATTGAGATAGTTCCCCATACTATACTGTCTTTAGTCATCCTATTGAGATAGTTCCCCATACTGTACTGTCTTTAGTCATCCTATTGAGATAGTTCCCCATACTGTACTGTCTTTAGTCATCCTATTGAGATAGTTCCCCATACTATACTGTCTTTAGTCATCCTATTGAGATAGTTCCCCATACTGTACTGTCTTTAGTCATCCTATTGAGATAGTTCCCCATACTGTACTGTCTTTAGTCATCCTATTGAGATAGTTCCCCATACTATACTGTCTTTAGTCATCCTATTGAGATAGTTCCCCATACTGTACTGTCTTTAGTCATCCTATTGAGATAGTTCCCCATACTATACTGTCTTTAGTCATCCTATTGAGATAGTTCCCCATACTGTACTGTCTTTAGTCATCCTATTGAGATAGTTCCCCATACTGTACTGTCTTTAGTCATCCTATTGAGATAGTTCCCCATACTATACTGTCTTTAGTCATCCTATTGAGATAGTTCCCCATACTGTACTGTCTTTAGTCATCCTATTGAGATAGTTCCCCATACTATACTGTCTTTAGTCATCCTATTGAGATAGTTCCCCATACTGTACTGTCTTTAGTCATCCTATTGAGATAGTTCCCCATACTGTACTGTCTTTAGTCATCCTATTGAGATAGTTCCCCATACTGTACTGTCTTTAGTCATCCTATTTAGATAGTTCCCCATACTGTACTGTCTTTAGTCATCCTATTGAGATAGTCCCCCATACTATACTGTCTTTAGTCATCCTATTGAGATAGTTCCCCATACTATACTGTCTTTAGTCATCCTATTGAGATAGTTCCCCATACTGTACTGTCTTTAGTCATCCTATTGAGATAGTTCCCCATACTGTACTGTCTTTAGTCATCCTATTGAGATAGTTCCCCATACTATACTGTCTTTAGTCATCCTATTTAGATAGTTCCCCATACAGTACTGTCTTTAGTCATCCTATTGAGATAGTTCCCCATACTATACTGTCTTTAGTCATCCTATTGAGATAGTTCCCCATACTGTACTGTCTTTAGTCATCCTATTGAGATAGTTCCCCATACTGTACTGTCTTTAGTCATCCTATTTAGATAGTTCCCCATACTATACTGTCTTTAGTCATCCTATTGAGATAGTTCCCCATACTGTACTGTCTTTAGTCATCCTATTGAGATAGTTCCCCATACTGTACTGTCTTTAGTCATCCTATTGAGATAGTTCCCCATACTATACTGTCTTTAGTCATCCTATTGAGATAGTTCCCCATACTATACTGTCTTTAGTCATCCTATTGAGATAGTTCCCCATACTATACTGTCTTTAGTCATCCTATTGAGATAGTTCCCCATACTATACTGTCTTTAGTCATCCTATTGAGATAGTTCCCCATACTATACTGT
>NC_042970.1:85290303-85342803 GCF_901001165.1 Salmo trutta | reverse complement strand
ATCTCTCACTCTCTCTGTGTATCTCTCTCTCTGTATCTCTCTCTCTCTGTATCTCTCTCTCTGTATCTCTGTATCTCTCTCTGTATCTCTCTCTCTCTGTATCTCTCTCTGTGTATCTCTCACTCTCTCTGTGTATCTCTCACTCTCTCTGTGTATCTCTCTCTGTATCTCTCTCTCTCTGTATCTCTGTATCTCTCTCTGTGTATCTCTCACTCTGTCTGTGTATCTCTCACTCTCTCTGTGTATCTCTCTCTGTATCTCTCTCTCTCTGTATCTCTGTATCTCTCTCTGTATCTCTCACTCTCTCTGTATCTCTCACTCTCTCTGTGTATCTCTGTGTATCTCTCTCTCTCTGTATCTCTTTCTCTGTGTATCTCTCGCACTCTCTGTGTATCTCTCTCTCTGTATCTCTCTCTGTGTATCCCTCGCTCTCTCTGTGTATCTCTCTGTTTCTATCTCTCTCTCCGTGTATCTCTCACTCCCTCTGTGTGTCTCTGTGTATCTCTCGCTCTCTCTGTGTATCTCTCTCTGTCTTTCTCTCTGTTTCTATCTCTCTCTCTCTCCATGTATCTCTCTCTCTCTCTCTCTGTAAATTCAATTTAATTTCATTTTGAGGGCTTTATTGGGATGGGAAACATATGTTAACATTGCCAAAGCAAGTGAACAATATAATAAACAAAAGTGAAATAAACAATAAAAATGAATAGTAAGCATTACACTCACAAAAGTTACAAAATAATAAAGACATTTCAAATGTCATATTATGTGCAAATAGTTAAAGTACAAAAGGGAAAATAAATAAGCATAAATATGGGTTGTATTTACAATCTCTCATTCATCTTTTTGTCACCACATACCCATTTCAACTCTCTCCCCTCCTCCCCCTCCAGCAACTGACCAACCACATCCGGGACACATTGCCAGGGTTACGTAGTAAACTCCAGAGCCAGCTTCTATCTCTGGAGAAAGAGGTGGAGGAATACAAGAACTTTAAACCAGACGACCCGACACGCAAGACCAAGGCCCTACTGCAGTCAGTATATAAACACACACACACACACACACTATATCTGACTGTCAGTACTTTTGTAATATGACTGTGTGTGTGTGTGTGTGTGTGTGTGTGTGTGTGTGTGTGTGTGTGTGTGTGTGTGTGTGTGTGTGTGTGTGTGTGTGTGTGTGTGTGTGTGTGTGTGTGTGTGTGTGTGTGTGTGTGTGTGTGTGTGTGTAGGATGGTTCAGCAGTTTGGTGTAGACTTTGAGAAGCGTATTGAGGGATCAGGTGATCAGGTGGATACTGTGGAGCTCTCTGGAGGAGCTAGAATCAACAGGATCTTCCACGAGAGATTCCCCTTCGAACTGGTCAAGGTACACACACACACACACACGTTGTTTTACTATCCTTGTGAGGACCCAAAAATGTATTCCCAATCAAAATATCAGGTGGATATCAAAACTTAAGAACTTGGCTCCACTTGGTAAAGGGTAGGATAAAGCATTGACAGTGGGAGTTAGTGGGGGCCACTTGGTATGAATGGTAAAGAGTAGGATAAAGCATTGACAGTGGGAGTTAGTGAGGGCCACTTGGTATGAATGGTAAAGTGTAGGATAAAGCGTAGACAGGGGAGTTAGTGGGGGCCACTTGGTATGAATGGTAAAGGGTAGGATAAAGCATTGACAGTGGGAGTTAGTGAGGGCCTAATTAAGAGAGCTGGAGGGGACAGCGACACCAGGAGGAAGTTCAATACAAAATCATGTATTTATTTGCTCAATCTTGTCTTTTTTATATTTTATGTTGAATTTTATTATATCAAGCACTTTCCCTTCATCCCTTGAGGGATTTACAATTATGTACTTATTTAAGTATTTATTTATTTAATTGATCCAGTTTGCATGTTTTATTACCATTTTTTTTTATATACTTTATAAAGTTAAACCTTTTTACCTTCAGCATTTTATCAATAATTGTCTTCCTCCTGTTGTTGAACTGTGATGGGTGACCCCTCGGAGCTCTCGGCCTTTCATGTTCTCCCACCCTCTCCAGACCTGTCTGATGTACCATATAGAAACAGGGCATAAAGATGCAGCAGGCCCGTGCAACCCAAGGTTTGATACCAGCATAAACAGAAACGCTCTTAAACCTAAACCGAACTCCTCAGCTTAAAATTGTATTTTTTCTTGTGTGGATTGGTGAAATGTCCCCACTTGTCAGAATGGTCGTTGTTTTCCATGTGAGGACTTCTGGTACCTAGTAAAACAAAAGAAAACAAAACAACAAAACAACAAAACACACACACACACACACACACACTCTGATGTCCCGTCTGTGTGTTGTGCTCAGATGGAGTTTGATGAGAAGGAGTTGAGGAGAGAGATCAGTTATGCCATCAAGAACATCCACGGAGTGAGGCAAGTACAGACAGACAGCTATATACCTGTCTGTCTCTATCTACCTGTCTGTCTCTATCTACCTGTCTGTCTCTGTCTACCTGTCTGTCTCTGTCTACCTGTCTGTCTCTGTCTACCTGTCTGTCTCTATCTACCTGTCTGTCTGTCTACCTGTCTGTCTCTATCTACCTGTCTGTCTCTATCTACCTGTCTGTCTGTATGTCTACCTGACTGGCTCTGTCTGTATCTACCTGTCTGTATCTATCTCCCTGTCTGTCTCTAATTACCTGTCTGTCTGTCTACCTGACTGTCTTTGTCTGTCTGTCTCTACCTACCTGTCTGTCTGTCTCTATCTACCTGTCTGTCTACCTGTCTGTCTATGTACCTGTCTGTCTATCTACCTGTCTGTCTCTATCTGTCTGTCTGTCTGTCTACCTGACTGTCTCTATCTACCTGTTTGTCTGTCTACCTGTCTGTCTCTATCTACCTGTCTTTCTGTCTACCTGTCTGTCTCTATCTACCTGTCTGTCTATATCTACCTGTCTGTCTCTATCTATCTGTCTTTCTCTATCTACCTGTCTGTCTGACTGTCTACCTGACTGTCTCTGTCTGTCTGTCTGTCTGTCTGTCTGTCTCTTTCTACCTGTCTGTCTGTCTGTCTACCTGACTGTATCTATCTCCCTGTCTGTCTCTAATTATCTGTCTGTCTGTCTGTCTGTCTGTCTGTCTGTCTGTCTGTCTGTCTGTCTACCTGACTGTCTCTGTCTGTCTGTCTGTCTGTCTGTCTGTCTCTGTCTGTCTGTCTGTCTGTCTCTCTCATTCTCCCATTCTCTCATTCTCTGTCTGTCTGTTTGTCTGTCTATATATCTACAAGCCTCTCTCTCTCATCTACCTACCTACATGTCTCTCTCTCTCTACATGTCTGTCGCTACCTACATGTCTGTCTGTCTGTCTGTCTGTCTCTACCTACATGTCTGCCTGTCTGTCTTTCTCTACCTACATGTCTGCCTGTCTGTCTGTCTCTGCCTACATGTTTGTCTGTCTATCTCTACCTACATGTCTGTGTGTCTCAGGGTTTCCGTTAGGAAAATATGGAGCCGGACATTTGACCAGAAGCATTTTAATTTACCGGACATTTAATAAATGTACCGGACCCATATGTATTGGGTGCATAACCTGATTAGGGTGTCCACCACGGTGCTCATGGTAATTCATATGAACTCAACAGTGGTCCTCATGGTAATTCATATGAACTGAACAGTGGTGCTCATGGTAATTCATATGAACTGAGCAGTGGTGCTCATGGTAATTCATATGAACTGAACAGTGGTGCTCATGGTAATTCATATGAACTCAACAGTGGTCCTCATGGTAATTCATATGAACTCAACAGTGGTCCTCATGGTAATTCATATGAACTGAACAGTGGTGCTCATGGTAATTCATATGAACTCAACAGTGGTGCTCATGGTAATTCATATGAACTCAACAGTGGTCCTCATGGTAATTCATATGAACTCAACAGTGGTCCTCATGGTAATTCATATGAACTGAACAGTGGTGCTCATGGTAATTCATATGAACTGAACAGTGGTGCTCATGGTAATTCATATGAACTCAACAGTGGTCCTCATGGTAATTCATATGAACTGAACAGTGGTGCTCATGGTAATTCATATGAACTCAACAGTGGTGCTCATGGTAATTCATATGAACTGAACAGTGGTGTTCATGGTAATTCATATGAACTGAACAGTGGTGTTCATGGTAATTCATATGAACTGAACAGTGGTGTTCATGGTAATTCATATGAACTGAACAGTGGTGTTCATGGTAATTCATATGAACTGAACAGTGGTGTTCATGGTAATTCATATGAACTGAACAGTGGTGTTCATGGTAATTCATATGAACTCAACAGTGGTGCTCATGGTAATTCATATGAACTCAACAGTGGTGCTCATGGTAATTCATATGAACTAAACAGTGGTGCTCATGGTAATTCATATGAACTGAACAGTAGTGTTCATGGTAATTCATATGAACTGAACAGTGGTGTTCATGGTAATTCATATGAACTGAACAGTAGTGTTCATGGTAATTCATATGAACTGAACAGTGGTGTTCATGGTAATTCATATGAACTGAACAGTAGTGCTCATGGTAATTCATATGAACTAAACAGTGGTGCTCATGGTAATTCATATGAACTAAACAGTAGTGCTCATGGTAATTCATATGAACTAAACAGTAGTATTCATGGTAATTCATATGAACTCAACAGTGGTGCTCATGGTAATTCATATGAACTAAACAGTGGTGCTCATGGTAATTCATATGAACTGAACAGTAGTGTTCATGGTAATTCATATGAACTGAACAGTGGTGTTCATGGTAATTCATATGAACTGAACAGTAGTGTTCATGGTAATTCATATGAACTGAACAGTAGTGTTCATGGTAATTCATATGAACTGAACAGTAGTGTTCATGGTAATTCATATGAACTGAACAGTGGTGCTCATGGTAATTCATATGAACTGAACAGTGGTGTTCATGGTAATTCATATGAACTGAACAGTGGTGCTCATGGTAATTCATATGAACTGAACAGTGGTGTTCATGGTAATTCATATGAACTCAACAGTGGTGCTCATGGTAATTCATATGAACTTGAACATGCAAGTCGAGGATGCAACGATGTGCTGTCCTTCGTACCTTATTCTGATGTGCACTTTGAAAATGTTAGAAGAACTGTCCACATGGACTTTTCCTCAGGCAACAAGATGAGCAGTAAACAGCAACACCACCAGCTTATGTCAATCTACTGTCCCCCATAGTAGAAACATTTACGTATTCTATTGGTCAGCTTGTGGAGAAAGAAATAGCCTATTCCAAACAGACTCTGGGACAGTTATGGGAAGATAGATCCCAAATTCATCCAGTAGGACCAGGCTACATTAAACATATAAAATGCCTGATGCAACAGCTCAGAACATTTAGCTTAAAATGTTGATAAACTATTAGTTCTTCACATTATAAGTACAGCAATGTGCAGAAGGCAGTAGGCTACACTCAAATGTTTGTTCCATAATGCAATTAGCGGGAACATACCGTTGTCAAAAAACAGACAATATCTGTTAGAAATGTAGAAAGAGGGGAGATGTAATATACACCAACTAGCATGGATTGTTAGTATGACCAGGGTTGTTGTTATAACCAGGGTTGTTAATATGACCAGGGTTGTTATTATGACCAGGGTTGTTAATATGACCAGGGTTGTTATTATGACCAGGGTTGTTAATATGACCAGGGTTGTTATTATGACCAGGGTTGTTGTTATAACCAGGGTTGTTAATATGACCAGGGTTGTTATTATGACCAGGGTTGTTGTTATAACCAGGGTTGTTAATATGACCAGGGTTGTTATTATGACCAGGGTTGTTATTATGACCAGGGTTGTTATTATAACCAGGGTTGTTATTATAACCAGGGTTGTTAATATGACCAGGGTTGTTATTATGACCAGGGTTGTTATTATGACCAGGGTTGTTATTATAACCAGGGTTGTTAATATGACCAGGGTTGTTAATATGACCAGGGTTGTTAATATGACCAGGGTTGTTATTATGACCAGGGTTGTTATTATGACCAGGGTTGTTATTATAACCAGGGTTGTTATTATAACCAGGGTTGTTGTTATAACCAGGGTTGTTAATATGACCAGGGTTGTTATTATAACCAGGGTTGTTAGGGTTGTTAATATAACCAGGGTTGTTGATATGACCAGGGTTGTTATTATGACCAGGGTTGTTAGAATGACCAGGGTTGTTAGTTTGACCAGGGTTGTTATTATGACCAGGGTTGTTGATATGACCAGGGTTGTTAATATAACCAGGGTTGTTGATATGACCAGGGTTGTTATTATGACCAGGGTTGTTAGTATGACCAGGGTTGTTAATATGACCAGGGTTGTTAATATGACCAGGGTTGTTAATATGACCAGGGTTGTTAGTATGACCAGGGTTGGTAATATGACCAGGGTTGTTAGTTTGACCAGGGTTGTTATTATGACCAGGGTTGTTAATATGACCAGGGTTGTTAATATGACCAGGGTTGTTAATATGACCAGGGTTGTTATTATAACCAGGGTTGTTATTATGACCAGGGTTGTTATTATAACCAGGGTTGTTAATATGACCAGGGTTGTTAATATGACCAAGGTTGTTAATATGACCAGGGTTGTTATTATGACCAGGGTTGTTAATATGACCAGGGTTGTTATTATGACCAGGGTTGTTAATATGACCAGGGTTGTTAATATGACCAGGGTTGTTAATATAACCAGGGTTGTTAATATGACCAGGGTTGTGTCTTTGGCTACTGGACAATGAAATAAAGTTCATATAAAATAATATGCTCTGATTTGGGCTACTTTGAAGCAAGGTAAGACATGCCTCATTATACGTAGTAAAACTTTCAGGTTTCAAACAATTAAGTAGATGTTTTCAAAATGCATACTGCTTCTAGTTCTTTGAATAGTGGTGTGTGATGCGCTGATGAAGCCTGCCTTTCGTTGCCTGTGCATTTGCTGCTTGAGATGCTGTAGCAGCAGCTCTCGTGCTGTCTGGTAGATTTTCGGCTCAAAGACTCTGTATCTGTATGCTGTACGTGTGTGATAAATAAGATACATAACGAATATACTGTATACGAGCCAATTTAATTCCACTAAATTTTGAACATTTTGATCGACTGGTATTTTCATCAATGAAGAGGCTAAAAAACATTCTTCTTCTCCCAAACAATTGGCCTGAGCCAATTTTATTTATCGGCTTTTCAATTTTTTTTATTGGTCAAAAGCCGGCTATTACCGGCTAACGGAAACCTTTGTCTGTTTCTACCCACATGTCTGTCTCTCTATCTACCTGTCTGTCTCCACCTACATGTCTGTCTGTCTGTCTGTCTGTCTGTCTGTCTGTCTGTCTGTCTGTCTGTCTGTCCATCTGCCTCTACCTACATGTCTGTGTGTCTGTCTGTGTGCCCCCTCCAGAACAGGCCTGTTCACCCCTGACCTAGCCTTTGAGGCCATAGTGAAAAAGCAGATCATTAAGCTGAAAGAGCCCTGTCTGAAATGTATGGACCTGGTGATCCAGGAGCTCATCAACACCGTGCGGCAGTGCACCAATAAGGTACCTCGCTGCATGGAGCCTGTAATGCCCTGTCATGCTAGTCCAGTCCACATGGGGGCGCTATGGAGCTAGACTTTAATGCTACCATGCTAACCTAGGCCCCAGGGTGGTGGAATGCATGGAGCCTGTGATGCCCTGTCATGCTAGTTCAGCCCACATGGGGGGCGCCATAGAGCTAGTGTTTAATGCTACCATGCTAACCTAGGCCCCAGAGTAGTGCACTGCATGGTGATCTGGGGTCAGTTTAGCATTTTCCCCACTAATGGTTAATGATTAGGTTAGATTAGAATTGGGTGAAGGGAAGCTGATCCTAGATCTGTACCTAGGGGAGACTTCACACCAGGGAGCATGGAGCCTGTAGTGCCTGACATGCTTTGCTACTCCTGGCCACAGGGGGGCGATGTGGAGCTGTCTTCTAGTGTTTTCAGGGTGTTGTGCTGTTAGATGTGTGAGAGACTGTTTATGTTTCTCCTCACGTGTCTCTGGTTTCCCCTGAAGACAAACTGCAGATTGACACACACGTGCGGACACACACACACACCTTGTGACTTAGTGGATGTCAAAGTTTAGTAACAGATGCCAGTATGAACTAACTGACTAAACAAAATGCCTTTTATCTCTCTCTCTCTCTCTGTGTTCTTCTCCCTCTATCCCTCCATCTCTATTTTATTTTACTTCTCTCTTTCACTGCTCCCCTACCTCTCTCCCTCTCTTAATCTGTTTCTATCATTTCCGGACTTCCCTGACTCCTCCCCACCATGACCCCTCCCACTCACGGACCCCTCCCACTCCCGGACACCTCCCCACTTCAATGACTCCTCCCACTCCCTGGCTCCTCCTTCTCCTGCCCTACCGTGATAAACTACATCTCCCATGATGCTCCAGAACAGGCCTGTTCACCCCTGACCTAGCCTTTGAGGCCATAGTGAAAAAGCAGATCATTAAGCTGAAAGAGCCCTGTCTGAAATGCGTTGACCTCGTCCTGTCCGAGCTCACCTCCCTCGTCAAGAAGTGTACCGAAAAGGTAAAGAGAAGAATCACAGTGGAGGGAAAGAAAGAAAGGAGGGAGGGAAGAGAGGAGGGACAGCGGCTGCGTCCAGATTATCTCTCCTTACTCCCAAAGAGTGCACTTGTTCACTTCCTTTCAAGGAAATGACCGAAATGACCTTTGAAACGCCCTCTCTAGCCCCACGCCTCCACCAATCTAATGCTTTTAGATTTGAGGGAAGTAGTGAACGAGTGTACACTTTAGGAAGAAGGAGATATGATTGGAACACACCCAATAAATTGATGGAAGGAGAGAATGAAGAGAATTGTGTTTCTACCACTTCTCCTGCTAGTCTCACCCCTCCTCCCTCCCTCCACCCCCTCCTTCTCCTCTCCCTCCACTCTCCCCAATTGATTGAATTTCTCCTCACCCCTCTGGGTCGAATTATTGCTGTCTGTAGTCACTACCCCCACCCCCACACCTCCCCATAAGCATTGGCCGTGTTCCAGGCTGACTACATTGCAGACGTAAGCCAGATCGAATCTGGCTATTTAATCTGAGAGTAAATAGAGCCGAATATATTGATAAAAGTCACCTTGTCCGAGAGAGATTTACATGGTTATCAAAACGTAACGCCATGGTAAGCCTACACAAAACACAGCCATTATTTTAAGCGTTTCAAAAATTGGAAAGACAATTGGAAACATTTCCCTGTTTGACCACTAGGTTTTATGGGTATTATGACACCTCCTCTGTGGGGCTCTATGTAGTCGACCTGGAACGCGACCTCTGCCCCTAAATCCAACAGCCCCTCCCTCTGATTCCACACCCGCCCCTTCCTCACAGTGATTGTTGCTTCAACCTCCCTTCACCCCACCCCTCCCTCGATTACCCAATCAAAACACTCACCTCCCATTATCTCAGCTTAAAACGTCAGCCCCGAAACCTTTGTCTTTATCGTTCACCCTATGTAGCTCAGGGGGAAGACATTCTGTGTGGCACATCCTTTCCTATGCTTACCCAACCATGTCCAGTCACTCAACCCCTACTTTTGACCAATCATAACGTTCCTCCTGTGTCTTTAAATCCTCTCTCTGACTCTCACCTCTGTTCCCTAACTCACCTTGTGCTAACATGCTAAATCACAGGTGTCAAACCCATTCCATGTCTGCAGGTTTTCACTCCTCTCTCACTTGTACTAGATTGATTAATTCAGACTGATTAGTTAAGAACGGCCCTGTCTGGTTGTCCAGGTCTTAAGGAACGGCCCTGACCGGGTTGTCCAGGTCTTAAGGAACGGCCCTGACCTGGTTGTCCAGGTCTTAAGGAACGGCCCTGACCTGGTTGTCCAGGTCTTAAGGAACGGCCCTGACCTGGTTGTCCAGGTCTTAAGGAACGGCCCTGACCTGGTTGTCGAGGTCTTAAGGAACGGCCCTGACCTGGTTGTCCAGGTCTTAAGGAACGGCCCCGACCTGGTTGTCCAGGTCTTAAGGAACGGCCCCGACCTGGTTGTCCAGGTCTTAAGGAACGGCCCCGACCTGGTTGTCCAGGTCTTAAGGAACGGCCCCGACCTGGTTGTCCAGGCCTTAAGGAACGGCCCGACCTGGTTGTCCAGGCCTTAAGGAACGGCCCTGACCTGGTTGTCCAGGCCTTAAGGAACGGCCCTGACCTGGTTGTCCAGGCCTTAAGGAACGGCCCTGACCTGGTTGTCCAGGTCTTAAGGAACGGCCCTGACCTGGTTGTCCAGGTCTTAAGGAACGGCCCTGACCTGGTTGTCCAGGTCTTAAGGAACTGCCCTGACCTGGTTGTCCAGGTCTTAAGGAACGGCTCTAACCTGGTTGTCCAGGTCTTAAGGAGCGGCCCTGACCTGGTTGTCCAGGTCTTAAGGAACGGCCCTGACCTGGTTGTCCAGGTCTTAAGGAACGGCCCTGACCTGGTTGTCCAGGCCTTAAGGAACGGCCCTGACCTGGTTGTCCAGGCCTTAAGGAACGGCCCTGACCTGGTTGTCCAGGCCTTAAGGAACGGCCCTGACCTGGTTGTCCAGGTCTTAAGGAACTGCCCTGACCTGGTTGTCCAGGTCTTAAGGAACGGCCCTGACCTGGTTGTCCAGGTCTTAAGGAACGGCCCTGACCTGGTTGTCCAGGTCTTAAGGAACGGCCCTGACCTGGTTGTCCAGGTCTTAAGGAACGGCCCTGACCTGGTTGTCCAGGTCTTAAGGAACTGCCCTGACCTGGTTGTCCAGGTCTTAAGGAACGGCTCTGACCTGGTTGTCCAGGTCTTAAGGAGCGGCCCTGACCTGGTTGTCCAGGTCTTAAGGAACGGCCCTGACCTGGTTGTCCAGGTCTTAAGGAACGGCCCTGACCTGGTTGTCCAGGCCTTAAGGAACGGCCCTGACCTGGTTGTCCAGGCCTTAAGGAACGGCCCTGACCTGGTTGTCCAGGCCTTAAGGAACGGCCCTGACCTGGTTGTCCAGGTCTTAAGGAACTGCCCTGACCTGGTTGTCCAGGTCTTAAGGAACGGCTCTGACCTGGTTGTCCAGGTCTTAAGGAACGGCCCTGACCTGGTTATCCAGGCCTTAAGGAACGGCCCTGACCTGGTTGTCGAGGTCTTAACTGGACACAAGTTGAGAGAAGATAATAAAACCAGCAGACAGAGTTGGACTCTCCTTCACTAAATCAATCCAATGGTGTTAGTGCTCAGCTTGGGATACCTGTGGGATATTGATGACAGTATTGTGAGCATGCTGGGATACCTGTGGGATATTGATGACAGTATTGTGAGCATGCTGGGATACCTGTGGGATATTGATGACAGTATTGTGAGCATGCTGGGATACCTGTAGGATATTAATGACAGTATTGTGAGCATGCTGGGATACCTGTGGGATATTGATGACAGTATTGTGAGCATGCTGGGATACCTGTGGGATATTGATGACAGTATTGTGAGCATGCTGGGATACCTGTGGGATATTAATGACAGTATTGTGAGCATGCTGGGATACCTGTGGGATATTGATGACAGTATTGTGAGCATGCTGGGATACCTGTGGGATATTGATGACAATATTGTGAGCATGCTGGGATACCTGTGGGATATTGATGACAATATTGTGAGCATGCTGGCTAAAACCAGATAAAAATCCCCTAAATCAGATAAAACTACCCTCAAACCAGTTCGTGTTAGTTTAAACTGGTTTTCCTTGATTAAAACTGGTTGATGTTAGTTTATACCAGATATACTACCAAGCAGGATCAATGTCCTATCTGCATGACCCCTCTATGTTAACTGTCTGTCCCCTACACATGTCAATCACTAGGGGTGTGTTTGATTGGCTGGATGGATGACCCCTCTATGTTAAACTGTCTGTCCCCTACACATGTCAATCACTAGGGGTGTGTTTGTTTGGCTGGATGGATGACCCCTCTATGTTAAACTGTCTGTCCCCTACACATGTCAATCACTAGGGGTGTGTTTGTTTGGCTGGATGGATGGTGTGTGTCTGAGTGAGAGAGAGGTGTGTGTGTGTGCCATCAGTACCTGCAGTATTGTGTGTTGGTCCACAGCTTGGATCCTACCCCAGACTGAGAGAAGAGACGGAGAGAATCGTCACAACCTACGTCAGAGAGAGAGACATCAAAACCAAAGACCAGGTGAGAGAGAGACATCAAAACCAGAGACCAGGTGAGAGAGAGACATCAAAATCAGAGACCAGGTGAGAGAGAGAGACATCAAAACCAGAGACCAGGTGAGAGAGAGACATCAAAACCAGAGACCAGGTGAGAGAGACATCAAAACCAGAGACCAGGTGAGAGAGAGAGACATTAAAACCAGAGACCAGGTGAGAGAGAGACATCAAAACCAGAGACCAGGTGAGAGAGAGACATCAAAACCAGAGACCAGGTGAGAGAGAGACATCAAAACCAAAGACCAGGTGAGAGAGAGAGACATCAAAACCAGAGACCAGGTGAGAGAGAGACATCAAAACCAGAGACCAGGTGAGAGAGAGACATCAAAACCAAAGACCAGGTGAGAGAGAGAGACATCAAAACCGGAGGCCAGGTGAGAGAGAGAGAGAGAGAGATGGAGAGAGAGAGACATCAAAACCAAAGACCAGGTGAGAGAGAGAGACATCAAAACCAGAGACCAGGTGAGAGAGAAATAGATGGAGAGAGAGAGATATCAAAACCAGAGACCAGGTGAGAGAGAGAGAGAAATAGATGGAGAGAGAGAGATATCAAAACCAGAGACCAGGTGAGAGAGAGAGATAGATGGAGAGAGAGAGACATCAAAACCAGAGACCAGGTGAGAGAGAGAGAGACATCAAAACCAGAGACCAGGTGAGATAGAGAGATAGATGGAGAGAGAGACATCAAAACCAGAGACCAGGTGAGATGGAGAGAGAAAGACATCAAACCAGAGACCAGGTGAGATAGAGAGATAGATGGAGAGAGGGAGACATCAAAACCAAAGACCAGGTGAGAGAGAGACATCAAAACCAAATACCAGGTGAGATAGAGAGATGGATGGAGAAAGAGAGAGAGAGGGGCAAGTGGGAGAGAAAGAGAGGCTAACATCTAGTCAAATGGCTACCCAGACTATTCACATTGTCCCCCTCCCCTCTCCACACCACTGCCACTCTCTGTAGTCATCTATGCATAGTCACTTTAACTCTACCTACATGTACATACTACCTCAACTAACCGGTGCCCCCGCACATTGACTCTGTACCGGCGCCCCCCTGTATATATTATTTTACTGATCCTCTTAAATTACTTCTTACTTTTATCTCTTATTCTTATCCATATTTTTTTAAACTGCACTGTTGGTTAGGGGCTTGTAAGTAAGCATTTCACTGTAAGGACTGTAAGGACTACACCTGTTTGGCGCATGTGGCTAATACAATTTGATTTGATTTGACCCAACCTGTCTGTCCTGTTTGTCTGTCTCAGGTGCTGCTGTTGATTGACATTGAGCTGTCTTACATCAACACAAACCATGAGGACTTCATTGGCTTTGCAAAGTGAGTTGACCTCTAGTAACCCCTAGCAACGACCTTTCAACGTTCACCCGACTGTAACCCCTAGCAACGACCAAATCAACCTTCACCTGACTATGTAACCCCTAGCACCGACGTTTCAACTATGTAACCCCTAGCAACGACCTACCTCTTAAGGATTAGCCCCTTTTTTTCAATTTTCGCCTAAAATGACATACCCAAATCTAACTCTAAGATCTGGTAAAAGATAATACAAAGAAAAAAAATGTTATTTTGTCATTCTTTTGTACCATCATCTTTGAAATGCAAGAGAAAGGCCATAATGTATTATTCCAACCCAGGTGCAATTTAGATTTTGGCCACTAGATGTCAGCAGTGTATATGCAAAGTTTTAGACTGAGCCAATGAACCATTGCATTTCTGTTCAAAATGTTGTATCAAGACTGCTCAAAATGTGCCTAATTGGTTTATTAATGCATTTTCAAGTTCATAACTGGGCACTCTCCTCAAACAATAGCATGGTATTATTTCACTGCAATAGCTACTGTAAACTGGACAGTGCAGTTAGATTAACAAAAATGTAAGCTTTCTGCCCATATAAGACATGTCTATGTCCTGGGAAATGTTCTTGTTACTTACAACCTCATGCTAATCGCATTAGCCTACATTAGCTCAACCGTCCCACCGATCCTGTAGAGCTTATACTTTGTCCACCTCATGTTAGTTGTCCACGGCTGCGTCCCAATTATCTCTCCTTTCTCCCAAAGTGTGCACTTGTTCTCTTCCCTTCACTGATTTGAAAGGAAACGACTGATATACTGAAATGCCTATCTAGCCCATGCCTACTCCACCAATCCAATGCTTTTATACTTGTGGGGGGTAATGAATGAGAGCACACTTCAGGAAGAAGGAGAGATGATTGGGATGCACCCCGTATGTGATAGTCTTTCTATCTGGTCTCTGTCTCCCCTGTAGCGCGCAACAGAGGACCACTGTTACTGCTGCTATTAACAACAAGAAGAGAGTGATGCCAAACCAGGTAGCACAAAAAACCACCCTCCTCCTCTCTCCTTTACTTCTCTCTCTCTCACCCCCCTATCCTGAACTAATGGTCTGTCCCGCTGTGTGTAGGTGATCCGGAGGGGCTGGCTCACTATCAACATAAGTATTATGAAGGGGGGGTCCAAAGACTACTGGTTCGTCCTGACTGCAGAGTCACTGTCCTGGTACAAGGATGAGGAGGTAAGGGTGTGTGTGTGTGTGTGGGGGGGGGGGGGGGGGGGGGATGGAAGACCGATGCACTTGTTTCTTAAACATTTGAACCAGAGACCAATGCATACTGGTGAATCATTACATCCCTACAAGCTAGCAGCCGTGTTGCCCCAAGCTTAATACTATGGCTAGTGGCTTGACCGGACCGGATCCAATCCTCAACCAGATACCATTGTTGTCTTAGACATTCAGATGATGTCACCTTGATATCTAGCTAGCTAACTAGATAGCTACTGAAACAGATGTCACCTAGATAGTTAGCTAACTATCTAGATAGCTATTGAAACAGATGTCACCTAGATAGTTAGCTAACTATCTAGATAGCTACTGAAACAGATGTCACCTAGATATCTAGCTAGCTAACTAGATAGCTACATTCAGTAGCTATCTAGTTATGTGTGTGTGTGTGTGTGTGTGTATAACTGTGTGTTGTGTGTGTGTGTGTGTGTGTGTGTGTGTGTATAACTGTGTGTGTGTGTGTGTATAACTGTGTGTGTTGTGTGTGTGTGTGTGTGTGCGTATAACTGTGTGTGTGTGTATAACTGTGTGTGTGTGTGTGTGTGTATTGTGTCTGTGTGTGTGTCTAACTGTGTGTGTGTGTGTGTCTAACTGTGTGTGTGTGTGTGTGTGTAACTGTGTGTGTGTGTGTTGTGTCTGTGTGTGTGTGTCTGTGTGTGTGTGTATAACTGTCTGTGTGTGTGTCTAACTGTGTGTGTGTGTGTGTGTGTATAACTGTGTGTGTGTGTCTAACTGTGTGTGTTTCCAGGAGAAAGAGAAGAAGTACATGCTGCCTCTAGATAATCTGAAGCTGAGAGACGTGGAGAAAGGTTTCATGTCCACTAAACACACATTCGCCATCTTCAACACCGAGTCCAGGTGTGTATCTGTAAACAGTGTATGTAATGTTTAGAAATACTGCGTTTGTGTACTTTGTCAATAACTAAGTGTGTGTGTGTGTGTGTGTGTGTGTGTGTGTGTGTGTGTGCGCGTTCCAGGAACGTGTATAAGGACCTACGTCAGATAGAGCTGGCCTGTGACACACAGGAGGATGTAGACAGCTGGAAGGCTTCTTTCCTCAGAGCTGGAGTTTACCCTGAGAAAGACCAGGTAAAACGCACACAGTTTTGTATTGCTATACTTGTGGGGACCAAAGAATTGATTCCCATTCAAAATCCTATTTTCTCAAACCCCTAACCCTAATTGTAACCCTAACCTTAACTCTAACCCTAATTGTAACCCTAACCTTAATTCTAACCCTAATTGTAACCCTAACCTTAATTCTAACCCTAATTGTAACCCTAACCTTAATTCTAACCCTAATTGTAACCCTAACCTTAACTCTAACCCTAATTGTAACCCTAACCCTAACCCTAAAATAGCCTGTTTCCTTGTGGGGATCGGCAAAATGTCCCCACATGTCCAAATGTTCCTTGTTTTACTATCCTTGTGAGGACTCCTGGTACCCACAAGGATTGTAAAACAAAAACACACACGCATACACACAGGATACAAGTCTCTTTCTCACTCCAAATGAAAAACATGATTTATTTTGAAAATAAAAACATATTATTTTATTAGAAGCTAAATGTTCAAAGTCACCATCAGACTCTTAAAATGAGCTATTTCTCATTAGCATTTAAAATTGTTCCCTTTCCTTTCTGACAGCAACGCATACACACACACACACACACACACACACACACACACACAGGATGTAGACACCATACACATTACAACCAGTAGATAGATAGTGACCCACGTATTCCTGGAACTCCTGATGGTGCATGAAGCCGCAAGTATTTGAATTTGAAGAGCTCCATATTGCTGAATGGGGCTGAATGCCACCAAAATAATCGCTAAGGATCATGGTGAAAGTGGCCATAACTAGCAAAGGATCATGGTCGATGTAGTTGTTTTCACGCTGCCTCAGAGGGTCCTCGTAGCCTGCCGGCCAGCCCGTGATTGGTCTATTTCAGCACGTGTGACGACAAATGTAGTCAGAATGGATCAGTATTTAATTACATATCTTGATATCTTCATTTATAGAAAACTTTAAAATAATTCACCGTGGGGTTCGAAACTTGATCATAATGAACACATTTTCGAGCCCAAAACGGTTGTCTGAAAAAGAATTGGTCTGGCCATTCTGGCGACTGTAATTTACATAGGCCTTCTAGGGCAGAGCAGGACGTTTGTCACTGCTAGGTTGCTACCCAACCAGCAGAGATCGTGACGTCACACTCCAGACCTTACACTGGGTAACACACACGGACGTACACGCACACACACGGATGGATACATATACACGCAAGCATGTACACACACACGTACACTCTCCTCCTCCCCCTTCCCCAGGTTGACAGTGAAGGCACAGGACCAGAATAATCCTTCTCAATATGTCTCATGCATCTCTCTCTTTCTCCCTCCTTCCTCCCCCCTCTCTCTTTCCCTCTCTCTCCATCCCTCATCCCTCCTTCCTCCCCTCTCTCTCTTTCCCTCACCCCCCTCCCCCCCTCCCTCCCTCCCTCCCTCCCTCCATCCCTCATCCCTCCTTCCATCCATCCCTCCTTCCTCCCCTCTCTCTCTTTTCCTCACCCCCCTTCCTCCTCCCTCCCTCCCTCTCTCCTTCTCTCTTTCCCTCACCCTCCCTCCCTCCCTCTCTTTCCCTCACCCTCCCTCCCTCCCTCCCTCGCTCCTTCTCTCTCTTTCCCTCACCCTCCCTCTCTCCTTCTCTCTTTCCCCCCCCCCCCTCCCTCCCTCCTTCTCTCTCCTTCTCTCTCCCTTCCTCTCTCCCTCCCTCCCTCCCTCTCTCCCTCTCTCCCTCCCTCTCTCTCTTTCCCTCATCCCCCCTCTCTCCCTCCCTCTCTCCCTTCCTCTCTCCTTCTCTCTCCCCCTCCCTCCCTCTCTCCCTCCCTCCCCCCCCCTCCCTCCCTCCCTCCCTCCCTCCTCCCTCCATCTCCCAGGTTGACAGTGAGGACACAGGACCAGCAGAATCCTTCTCTATGGATCCCCAGCTGGAGAGGCAGGTTGAGACCATAAGGAATCTAGTGGATTCCTACATCGGCATCGTCAACAAGTCCATCAGGGATCTAATGCCCAAGACCATCATGCACCTCATGATCAACAGCGTGAGTGGACACCGCACGCACGCACGCACACCAGAGCACGCACACACACACACCAGAGCGCACACGCACGCACACACACACACACACACACATATACTGGAGCACACCAGAGCACACCTGCATACACATTCAACAGAGCACCTAAACACACATCAATCTATGAAAAGTATTTATAAAGCCCTTCTTACATCAGCTGATGCCACAAAGTGCTGTACAGAAACCCAGCCTAAAACCTCAAACAGCAAGTAATGCAGATGTAGAAGCACGTGGCGAGGGGGAGAGAGGGGGAGAGAGTGTGTTTTAGCCTGAGACTCTGACACACACACACACACATAGCCGCAGTCAGAACAGCAGAAACGTGGTCTCAGGTCCTCCGGGAGAGAGAGAGAGGGAGAATAAAGTGTACCTTAAGATCCAGTCAGACCCTGAGATAGTGAGAGAGAAATGGGAGAATTACAGGGAGCGTACTTAAGATTACACAGGACACCAGATATAACAGGAGAATTACACCAGATAACAGTAGAATTACACCAGATATAACAGTATAATTACACCAGATATAACAGTAGAATTACACCAGATATAACAGTATAATTACACCAGATATAACAGTAGAATTACACCAGATATAACAGGAGAATTACACCAGATATAACAGGAGAATTACACCAGATATAACAGGAGAATTACACCAGATATAACAGTAGAATTACACCAGATATAACAGTAGAATTACACCAGATATAACAGGAGAATTACACCAGATAACAGTAGAATTACACCAGATAACAGTAGAATTCCACCAGATAACAGTAGAATTACACCAGATAACAGTAGAATTACACCAGATAGGACAGACTGACCCTAGCCCCCCAGCACATAGACTATTGCAGCATAGATACTGGAGTCTGATACTGGGGGGATCGTCGGGGGACACTGTGGCCCCGTCGGACGATACCCCCGGACAGGGCCAACCAGGCAGGATATAACTCCACCCACTTTGCCAAGGCACAGCCCCGACACCACCAAAGGGATATCAACAGACCACCAACTTACTACCCTGAGACAAGGTGGTGTATATCCTACAAAGATCTCCTCCACCGCACGAGCCCGAAGGGGCGCAGAACCAGACAGGAAGATCACGTCAGTGACTCAACCCAGTCAAGTGGAGTATAGCCTTGCACGACGTGATTCACCCCTTGTAGGGACGGCATGGGAGTACTAGCAAGCCAGTGACTCATCCCCTGGCAGAGAATCTCAGTAGAGAGAACGGAGCCGGCCAGGCAGAGACAGCAAGGCTGGTTCGTCACTCCAGTGCCTTGTCATTCACCTTCGCACCCCTGGGCCAGACGACACTCAATCATAGGACCTACTGAAGAGAAAGATTTAAAGGTTGAGACTGAGTCTGCGTCTCTCACATGGATCGGCAGACTATCCCATAAAAATGGAGCTCTATAGGAGAAAGCCCTGCCTCCAGCTGTTTGCTTACAAATTCTAGGAACAATAAGGAGGCCTGCGTCTAGTGATCGTAGCGTACGTGTAGGTATGTACGGCAGGACCTAATCGGAGAGATGGGTAGGAGCAAGTCCATGTAATGCTTTGTAGGTTAGCAGTATAACCTTGAAATCAGCCCTAGCCTTAACAGGAGGCTAGCACTGGAGTAATATGATCACATTTTGGGTTCTAGTTAAGATTCTAGCAGCCGTATTTAGCACTAGCTGAAGTTTATTTATCCGGGTAGCGAGAGAGTAGAGCATTGCAGTAGTCTAATCTTGAAGTGACAAAATCATGGATTAGCTTTTCTGCACAATGTTTTGAAAAAACGTTTCGGATTTTGCCATGTTACAAAGATAGAAAAAATGCTCTTGAAATATTTTTGATATGCCTGTCAAAAGAGAGATCCGGGTTCAGAATAACGCTGAGGTCCTTCACAGTTTTATTTGAGACGACTGTACAACCATTGAGATTCAGTGTCAGATCAAAAGCAGATTTCTTTGTTTCTTGGGACCTAGAACCAGCAGCCCTGTTTTGTCCGAGTTTAAAAGTAAAACATTTGCCGCCATCCACTTTCTAATTTCCAGGGTATGTTCAACATAGGAGGGCCAAACACAGGAAGTAGCTCTATCAGTAGTTTAGTTGTAATAGGGTCCAGTAGGCAGCTGGAAGGTTTAGAGTCCATGACTATTTGTGTGAATGTGATTAAAGATACAGGATTAAAAAACTAGTGTCTCCATTGATTTGAGGTCGTCTTGGCAGTTCTGTGCAGACTCAGGACAACTGAGTTTTGGAGAAATATGCATATTCAAAGAGGAGTTTGCTTTCTAATGATCATAATATTTTTGTCTAAGAAGTTCCTGAATTCATCACTGCTGAAGTGAAGGCCATCCTCACTTGGGGAATGCTGCTTTTTAGTTCAGTATCAAAAATAAATGTTGGATTGTTTTGGTTGGAAAAGTAGTCTGATCGAGCAACAGTGATGGCTTTTCGATATTGCACGGTACTGTCTTTCCAAGCTAGTCGGAAGCCTTCCAGTTTGGTGTGGCGCCATTTCCATTCCAATTTTCTCTAAGCTTGCTTCAGGTCTCGAGTATTTTCTATATACCAGGGAGCTAGTTTCATGTGACAAATGTTTTTAGTTTTAGCGGTGCGATTGCATCTAGGGTATTACACAAGGTTAAGTTCAGATCCTGGGTGGTTAACTGATTTTTGCACTCTGACGTCTTTGGGTAGGTGGAGGGATTCTGAAAGGGGCGTCTAGGACTCTTTGAGTTGTCCGAGAATTTATAGCGTGGCTTTTGATAATCCTTGGTTGGGGTCTGAGCAACATAATAATATGGTGGTCCGATAGTCCAGGATTATGAGGAAAAACATTTAGATCTGGAAAAACTAGATTTGGGGTATGATTGGTCTTTTGATTGGACGTAGGTCCCCAAGACATGTTGGACAAAACCCACTGAGTCAACGATGGATCCGAAACGATGCGTCGGTCCCCAAGACATGTTGGACAAAACCCACTGAGTCAATGATAGATCCAAAAAGCCTTTTGGAGTGGGTCTGTGGACTTCTCCATGTCAATATTGAAGTCACCAAAAAAATGTGAATATTATCTGTCATGACTACGAGGTCCGATAGGAATTCAGGGAACTCAGTGAGGAATGCTGTATACGGCCCAGGAGGCCTGTAAACAGTAGCTATAAAAAGTGATTGAGTAGGCTGCATAGATTTCATGACTAGAAGATCAAAAACGGTCACTAGTGTAACCAGGAGGAGAGGCCTTATTTAACACAGTAAATTCATCAGGCTTGAACCATGTTTCAGTCAGGCCAATCACAGCAACTTTATGATCAGTGATTAGTTCATTGACTATGATTGCCTTGGAAGTGAAGGATCTAACATTAAGTAGTCCTATTTTGAGATATCACAATCTCTTTCAACAATGACAGAAATGGCGAACACCGCCATGTTTAGTTTTACCCGACTTAAATCAAGGCACAGACACGGTCTCAATGGGAAAAATTGAGCTGACTACACTGACTGTGCTAATGGCAGACTCCACTAAGCTGGCAGGCTGGCTAACAGCCTGCACCCTCTCATTGTGGAGCTAGAGCCCTGTCTATGTTCATAGATAAGATGAGAGCACCCCTCCAGCTAGGATGGAATTTGTCACTCCTCAGCAGCCCAAGCTTGGTCCTGTTTGTGGGTGAGTCCCAGAAAGAGGGCCAATTATCTACAAATTCTATCTTTTGGTAGGGGCAGAAAACAGTTTTCAACCAGCGATTGAGTTGTGAGACTCTGCTGTAGAGCTCATCACTCCCCCTAACTGGGAGGGGGCCAGAGACAATTATTCGATGCCAACACATCTTTCTAGCTAAGTTACATGTTAAAGCTATGATGCACTTGGTGACCTCTGACTGTTTCATCCTAACATCGTTGGTGTCGACGTAGATAACAATATCCCTATACCATCTACAGTCGTGGCCAAAAGTTTTGAGAATGACACAAATATTAATTTTCACAAAGTCTGCTGCCTCAGTCTGTATGATGGCAATTTGCATATACTCCAGAATGTTATGAAGTGATCAGATGAATTGCAATTAATTGCAAAGTCCCTTTTTGCCATGCAAATGAACTGAATCCCAGCATTTCAGCCCTGCCACAAAAGGACCAGCTGACATCATGTCAGTGATTCTCTCTTCAAACAACTTTATAAAGATTGTTGGAAGCCTGTTGGGGCTAGGGGGCAGTATTTTCACGGCCGGATGAAAAACGTACCCAATTTAAACAGGTTACTACTCCGGCCCAAAAATAGAATATGCATATTATTAGTAGATTTGGATAGAAAACACTCTGGGGTTTCTAAAACGGTTTGAATGGTGTCTCTAAGTATAACAGAACTCATATGGCAGGCAAAAACCTGAGAAAAAATACAAGCAGGAAATGAAAATCTTGTGGCTGTACTATTTTCAAGTCATTGTCAATAAAACACACAGTGACAAAGGATTCATTTTGCACTTCCTATGGCTTCCACTAGATGTCAACAATCTTTATAAAGTTGTTTGAAGCGTCTATGATGAACAGAGACCGGATGAGAAGGAAGGGAAGTTGATGTCCCTGGGATGTCGTCACTTCATTATTGCGCGCTCATGCGCGTTCATGTGAGGTGAAACCTTTTTCAAAACGTTTTTCAAGACACAGGAGAGGTCCGGTTGAAATATTACTGATGTTTCACGTTAAAAATGGCCCAAAAGGTTGATGCTAAACAATGTTTGACATGTTTGAACGAACTTAAATAGATTTTTTTTTTTACTTTTCGTCGTGACTTTTTCCCTCCCGCGCCCTACATTTTGAGTAGCCTACTGAACGCGCTAACAACACGGAACAACATGGAGTTATTTGGACATAAATTATGAACTTCATCGAAAAAAACAACATTTGTTGTGGACCTGGGATTCCTGGAAGTGCCTTCTGATGAAGATTATTAAAGGTAAGGGAATATTTCTAATGTTATTTATGATTTTAGATGATTCCAACATGGCAGCTATCTGTATTGCGTAGTGTATTTTTCTGACCAGAGTACTCAGATTATTGCAAAGTGTGCTTTCCCAGTAAAGTTATTTTGAAATCTGTCAATGCGGTTGCATTCAGGAGATGTTAACCTATAATTCTTTGAATAACAGTTTAATACTTTAACCACGTTTTATAATGAGTATTTTTTGTAAATTCACTGGCAGTTTTGGGGGAGACATTTTCTCAACGACACGCGCCGATGTAAAATGCTGTTTTTGGATATAAATATGAACTTGATAGAACAAAACATGCATGTATTGTCCAACATAATGTCCTAGGAGTGTCATCTGATGAAGATTGTCAAAGGTTAGTGCATAATTTTAGCTGGTTTTCTGCTTTTGGTGACGCCTGTCCTTGAATTGAAAATGGATGTGTGTACTTTTTTGGCTATGTACTCTCCTAACATAATCTAACTTTATGCTTTCGCCGTAAAGCCTCTTTGGAATCGGACAATGTGGTTCGATTAAGGAGATGTTTATCTTTTAAATGGTGTAAAATAGTTGATTGTTTGAGAAATTGAAATTATTAGATTTTTGATGTTTTGAATTTCCCGCCATGCTAGCAATCCCGTCAGTGGGATTCTATCCCCAAGATTAACACAGTTGTGAGTGTTGACGAGGACAAGGCTGGAGATCACTCTGTCATGCGGATTGAGTTCGAATAACAGACTGGAAGCTTCAAAAGGAGGGTGGTGCTTGGAATCATTGTTCTTCCTCTGTCAACCATGGTTACCTGCAAGGAAACACGTGCCGTCATCATTGCTTTGCACAAAAAGGGCTTCACAGGCAAGGATATTGCTGCCAGTAAGATTGCACCTAAATCAACCATTTATCGGATCATCAAGAACTTCAAGGAGAGCGGTTAAATTGTTGTGAAGAAGGCTTCAGGGCGCCCAAGAAAGTCCAGCACCAGGACCATCTCCTAAAGTTGATTCAGCTGCGGGATCGGGGCACCACCAGTACAGAGCTTGCTCAGGAATGGCAGCAGGCAGGTGTGAGTGCATCTGCACGCACAGTGAGGCAAAGACTTTTGGAGGATGGCCTGGTGTCAAGAAGGGCAGCAAAGAAGCCACTTCTCTCCAGGAAAAACATCAGGGACAGACTAATATTCTGCAAAAGGTACAGGGATTGGACTGCTGAGGACTGGGGTAAAGTCATTTTCTCTGATGAATCCCCTTTCCGATTGTTTGGGGCATCCGGAAAAAAAGCTTGTCCGGAGTAGAGAAGGTGAGCGCTACCATCAGTCCTGTGTCATGCCAACAGTAAAGCATCCTGAGACCATTAATGTGTGGGGTTGCTTCTCAGCCAAGGGAGTGGGCTCACTCACAATTTTGCCTAAGAACACCGCCATGAATAAAGAATCGTACCAACACATCCTCTGAGAACAACTTCTCCCAACCATCCAGGAACAGTTTGGTGACAAACAGTGCCTTTTCCAGCATGATGGAGCACCTTGCCATAAGGCAAAAGTGATAACTAAGTGGCTCGGGGAACAAAACATCGATATTTTGGGTCCATGGCCAGGAAACTCCCCAGACCTTAATCCCATTGAGAACTTGTGGTCAATCCTCAAGAGGCGGGTGGACAAACAAAAACTCCAAGCATTGATTATGCAAGAATGTGCTGCCATCAGTCAGGATGTGGCCCAGAAGTTAATTGACAGCATGCCAGGGCGGATTGCAGAGGTCTTGAAAAAGAAGTGTCAACACTGCAAATATAGACTCTTTGCATCAACTTCATGTAATTGTCAATAAAAGCCTTTGACACTTACGAAATGCTTGTAATTATACTTCAGTAATCCATAGTAACATCTGACAAAAATATCTAAAGACACTGAAGCAGCTAACTTTGTGGAAATTAATATTTGTGTCATTCTCAAAACTTTTGGCCACGACTGTGTTTTAGCCTTAGCCACCCTCCTCAGATTAGCCTTCACGTCGGTAGCTCTGCTCCCTGGTAAACAGTGTATGATCACTGGATGATACTTTTTAAGTCTAATACTGCGGGTAATGGAGTTGCCAATGACTAGGGTTTTCAATTTGTCAGAGCTAATGGCTTCGGTGGCTCAGACCCCGTAATGGGTGGAGGAGAGACCAGGAAGGCTCGGACTCTGGCTCGGACTCTGACTCGTTGCTTAATGGGGAAAACCAGTTGAAAGTTTCTATAGGCTGAATGAGCGTCACCGGATGAGCATGCGGAAAGCATTTCTTTCCAGAAGCCCTGAGAAAGTTGTCCGGCTGCGGGGACTGTGCGAGGCGATTATTCTACTATCTGTACTTCTTGGTGGCACCGATGCTGTTTCATCCTTTCCTACACTTAAATAACCCTTGCCTAACGATTGCGTCTGAAGCTGGGCTTGCAGCACGGCTACTGCAATGACAAGGCATAATGTTACTCAGCTTTTTCGGCTGGTGGAGGTCCTGCAGATCCATGCCCAGATAAAGCGTTGAATGAAAAAGTTGAGTGTGGACGTTGGTAAACTTGTTAAGTTCAGAGTTTGATTAAACGGTTATTAAAAGAGGAAAACAAGTTTGGCAGGTAGCCAAGTAGCAACAAATAGCACGGCAGCATGGAGACAACGTGGAAGTGTGAACACACACGTACACACCAGACTGTGAACCACACACATTTGTCAACAAGTCTGAGACCTCATGTCTTATCTTCTCCTCTGCTTTTCTTATGTTCCCTCTCCCCTCTTCTCTCTCTCTCTCTCTCGCTCGCTCACTACCCTCGTTCCCCCTCTCCTCCCACCTCCCCCTCTCCCTCTCTAGAATAAAGATCTCTACCTGTATTCCTGTGGGGAACTGTGGAGTTTGATGTACTAACTCTCTCCTCTCTCCTCTCTCCCACCCCCCATCCCCCTCTCCTTCTCTAGGCTAAAGACTTCATCCATTCTGAGTTGTTAGCCTACCTGTATTCCTGTGGGGACCAGGGCAGTCTGATGGAGGAGTCAGCTGACCAGGCTCAGAGGAGAGATGAGATGCTGAGGATGTACCATGCTCTGAAAGAAGCCCTGGTGATCATAGGAGACATCAGTACAACCACAGTGTCAGCTCCTGTACCTCCACCTGTAGACGACACCTGGAGGACCAAGGAACCCAGGTCACAGAGAGAGATACACATGTACACACACACACATGTACACACACACGTACACACACATGTACACACACACACATGTACACACACACACACGTACACACACACACACACGTACACACACGTACACGTACACACACGTACACGTACACACACATATGTACACACACACACACACACACACACACACACGTACACACAGTTCACATGTGCAAACACACACTAGGCTCTCACGTGTAGGTTAATGTACATTTGGATGTGAAACTGAATATAAATATATTTATTTCCCCTTTTTCTTCCTCTCTCTCCCCCCCTCTCTATCTCTCTCCCCCTTCTATCTATCTATCGCTCTCCCTCTCCCCCCACTCTGTCTCTCTCTCTCTCCCCCTCTTTCTATCCCTCTCCATCTCTCTCCCCCTCTCCTCCCTCCCCCAGCCCCCCTCCTCAGGCCAGACCAGCCCCGGCCGCTGTCCCCCCTCCTAGTCGCCCCCCGGCAGCAAGAGTCCCCACCGCCGCCCCTCCTCCCTCCAGTCCCCAAAACCCAGCTTTCGGGGCGCCCCTCATCCCCTCTCGACCCGGACCCCCACCAGTCAACACCTACAGTGTAGCGGACCCTGTTGCCAATGTCCCCCTGATCCCGTCTCGCCCAGCCAGGGTTCCCCCAGCACTGCCCCCCGGCATACCCAGGTAAGAGCTTTGCTCCTGGGCAGGTGAGTGTACACGCCCCACTTACCTCTGGAGGAATGGAGGCTAGAACTGCTAGAACGATCTATTGGGTCACAATAGGTCACTTTTATTGGTAATGATGTTACATTAAGAAGGGTGGTGGTGGTAGTGGTGGTAGTTGTAGTAGTGGTTGTAGTAGTAGTTGTGGTTTTGGTGGTGGTAGTTGTGGTTGTATTGGTGGCGGTGGTAGTTGTGGTAGCAGTGGTGGTAGTTGTGGTTGTATTGGTGGTGGTGGTAGTAGTAGTTGTAGTGGTAGTGGGGGGCTTTGGAAGTATTGGTGGGTGGTTGAGTTGTGGTGGTAGTATTGATGGTCGTGATGGGGGTAGTGGTGGTAGTGATGGTAGTGATGGTGGTGGTAGTTGTGGTAGTGGGGGGGTTTGGAAGTATTGGTGGGTGGTTGGGTTGTATTGGTTGTGGTGGTAGTATTGATGGTAGTGATTGTCGTGGTGGGGGTAGTGGTGGTAGTGATGGTGGTGGTAGTGATGGTAGTGGGTTTGGTGGTAGTGTTTTTTTTTTACCTTTATTTAACTAGGCAAGTCAGTTAAGAACAAATTCTTATTTTCAATGACAGCCTAGGAACAGTGGGTTACAGTGAGGGGAAAAAGTATTTGATCCCCTGCTGATTTTGTACGTTTGCCCACTGACAAAGAAATGATCAGTCTATAATTTTAATGGTAGGTTTATTTGAACAGTGAGAGACAGAATAACAACAAAAAAATCCAGAAAAATGCATGTCAAAAATGTTATTAAAATGCAAATCCTTTTATGAGGGAAATAAGTATTTGACCCCTCTGCAAAACATGACTTAGTACTTGGTGGCAAAACCCTTGTTGGCAATCACAGAGGTCAGACGTTTCTTGTAGTTGGCCACCAGGTTTGCACACATCTCAGGAGGGATTTTGTCCCACTCCTCTTTGCAGATCTTCTCCAAGTCATTAAGGTTTCGAGGCAGACATTTGGCAACTCGAACCTTCAGCTCCCTCCACAGATTTTCTATGGGATTAAGGTCTGGAGACTGGCTAGGCCACTCCAGGACCTTAATGTGCTTCTTCTTGAGCCACTCCTTTGTTGCCTTGGCCGTGTGTTTTGGGTCATTGTCATGCTGGAATACCCGGTACATGGCCCGTCCATCGTCCCTTTGATGCGGTGAAGTTGTCCTGTCCCCTTAGCAGAAAAACACCCCCAAAGCATAATGTTTCCACCTCCACGTTTGACGGTAGGGATGGTATTCTTGGGGTCATAGGCAGCATTCCTCCTCCTCCAAACACGGCGAGTTGAGTTGATGCCAAAGAGCTCCATTTTGGTCTCATCTGACCACAACACTTTCACCAGTTGTCCTCTGAGTCATTCAGATGTTCATTGGCAAACTTCAGACGGGCATGTATATGTGCTTTCTTGAGCAGGGGGACCTTGCGGGCGCTGCAGGATTTCAGTCCTTCACGGTGTAGTGTGTTACCAATTGTTTTCTTGTTGACTATGGTCCCAGCTGCCTTGAGATCATTGACAAGATCCTCCCGTGTAGTTCTGGGCTGATTCCTCACCGTTCTCATGATCATTGCAACTCCACGAGGTGAGATCTTGCATGGAGCCCCAGGCCGAGGGAGATTGACAGTTGTCTTGTGTTTCTTCCATTTGCGAATAATCTCACCAACTGTTGTCACCTTCTCACCAAGCTGCTTGGCGATGGTCTTGTAGCCCATTCCAGCCTTGTGTAGGTCTACAATCTTGTCCCTGACATCCTTGGAGAGCTCTTTGGTCTTGGCCATGGTGGAGAGTTTGGAATCTGATTGATTTATTGCTTCTGTAGACAGGTGTCTTTTATACAGGTAACAAGCTGAGATTAGGAGCACTCCCTTTAAGAGTGTGCTCCTAATCTCAGCTCGTTGCCTGTATAAAAGACACCTGGGAGCCAGAAATCTTTCTGATTGAGAGGGGGTCAAATACTTATTTCCCTCATTAAAATGCAAATCAATTTATAACATTTTTGACATGCGTTTTTCTGGATATTTTTGTTGTTATTCTGTCTCTCACTGTTCAAATAAACCTACCATTAAAATTATAGACTGAGCATTTCTTTGTCAGTGGGCAAACGTACAAAATCAGCAGGGGATCAAATACTTTTTTCCCTCACTGTAACTGCCTTGTTCAGGGGCAGAACGACAGATTTGTACCTTGTCAGCTTGGGGATTTGATCTTGCAACCTTTCGGTTACTAGTCCAACGCTCTAGCCACTAGGCTACACTGCCGCCCCGTGGTGGTGGTAGTGATGGTAGTGGTTGTGGTAGTGGTTGTGGTAGTGGTAGTGATGGTAGTGGTTGTGGTAGTTGTGGTAGTGGTTGTGGTAGTGGTTGTGGTAGTGGTTGTGGTAGTGGTAGTGATGGTAGTGGTTGTGGTAGTTGTGGTAGTGGTTGTGGTAGTGATGGTTGTGGTAGTGGTTGTGGTGGTAGTGGTTGTGGTAGTTGTGGTAGTGGTAGTGATGGTAGTGGTTTTGGTAGTGGTAGTGATGGTTGTGGTAGTGGTTGTGGTGGTAGTGGTTGTGGTAGTTGTGGTAGTGGTAGTGATGGTAGTGGTTTTGGTAGTGGTAGTGATGGTTGTGGTAGTGGTTGTGGTGGTAGTGGTTGTGGTAGTTGTGGGGGGTTTGGTGTATCGTGGGTTGTGGGAATGATACATATGTTTTTCTCTTCTCTCTTCCCTCCCTCTCTCTCCTGCCTTCCTTCCTTCCTTCCTTCCTCCCTCACTCCTCACTCATCTCTTCCTCCTTCACTCTATTCATCCCTCCCTTCTTCCCCATCCTACCTTCCCTCTCTCTCCATCCTCCCTCCCTCCTTCTCTCCCTCCCTGCTTCTCTCCATCTTTCTCCCTCCTTCCCGCCTCTCCCTCCTCTCCCTCCCTGCTTCTCTCCCTCCCTCTCTCTCCCTCTCTCCATCCCTCCCTCCCTCTCTCCATCCCTCCCTCCCTCTCTCTCCATCCCTCCCTCCCTCTCTCTCCATCCCTCCCTCCCTCTCTCTCTCTCTCCATCCCTCCTCTCTCTCCCTCCTTCTGTCCTCCTCTATAACAGAAGACCCCCTGCGGCCCCAGGCCGTCCAACCATCATACGCCCTTCAGAGCCTTCACTGCTGGACTAGACACACAGAGACAGACAGACAGACAGACAGACAGACAGACAGACAGACAGACAGACAGACAGACAGACAGACAGACACACAGACACACAGACAGTTACCACTCCTAATGTCCTTTGACTACAAAGAAACACTTTGCGTAACGTTGATGTTTTATTCCCTAACATGATTCAAGACTGTCTCATGTATTCTCTCTTAATATTCATATTGTCATGTATTTCATGTATTATTTACATTATTATTTAGCATTATTTACTATTTACGTTTTTTCATTTAAGTAACACTATGTACTTTTGATCACAGTTTTTTTTTAGCTTTGTAACAATGTTTAATACCTTCAACATTTTTAAAGGGATTGAGAGAGAGAGAAAAAAATGAAACCTATATTTTTTGTTTAACTAACTTACTTTAATGAACTTAGTTCAAACCTGGGATCAGACAGAATTTCAAATCAAACAGGTTTTTAAAAAATTACAGATTTTTGTGAATACCTAGAATACTTCTTTACATGGAAGCACTTATTCAATTTTTTTTAATAACAAATACACTCCGTAATTAATAACAAAATACTTATTTCTTTACACTGTTTTAAATGTTTCTATCCTTCTTACTGGATCATATGTACATTTGTATTTTTAGATCTAATCTTCAATATGCACTTCAATATCTATGCAGGAATATTATAGTAAGTATTTTCTAGCTCGCAGCTTTTTTAATTTCATTTTGATGAAATGCTAATTATGCTATAAAATGAATTGATTTCAATGGAAAATAGTTAGCTTCAACTGCCCTCACAGTTCACTCAAAGAACAGTGGTAACCAGTCAGTTGTTGTTAAATTCCGTTTCAATTTCAGTAAATTCAGAAAGTTCCAATTCTCTTCAATGCTCTTCAATGATGATGAACATTTGGAATTGGAATTTGATTTACTCTCTGAATTGACAGGAATTTACATGGAATTGACACCAACCCTGTAGTCAATATAGATACCCAGTGTCTCGTCAGTTATCGATGTTCAAAGGACCAAATTAGTAGTAGATAGTTGTTAGACAAGGCCCGGGATTCAATCAAAGATGCTTTGTCGATAAGCTCACTGCACAAAAGGTCATTTATGACATCCGCAGCGTTTACTGCAAATGCGATCTCCGCAAACATCTGGGAAATCATTGTTGAGAGTGTTGTTTGCTTATCGCTTCTTTAATTGAATCCCGGCTTTTAGCCCAGTCTATTGTAAATGGTAGCTTGCTGTCAATCTGGCCTCTGCTTCCTGAATAGACCAATCAAAATAGACCTGCTTCCTGAATGGACCAATCAGAAACCAGGCAGAGGGGGTAGTGCACCACATAGGATGCCATTTCAGACTGTATTCTTTTTTTAAAAACGACTTTTTGTATTTTTCTAAGTGCCTCTTACCTGTGGCTTTCCTATTGCATGAACAGATGAATGAAATGATAAATTAACAAAGGAATGAATCACTGGGTGAACGAGGGATGGGTAGAATGGAACAGTAGTGTGAAGAAGGTGTATAAAGATGGAGTGATATGGAATAATAAACAGATAAAGGGACTGAGGTGTGGTGGCTGGTATTTTTGTCTTCAAGTATTTTTGTTACTGTTCATCCCCCTCTCTTCTTTCTCCCCTCATCTCTCTCTCCCCTCCCCTCTCTCTTTCTCTTTCTCCCCTCATCACTCTCTCCCCTCTCTCTCTATTTCTCCCCTCATCTCTCTCTCCCCTCTCCTCTCTCTCTATTTCTCCCCTCATCTCTCTCTCCCCCCTCCTCTCTCTCTCTATCACTCAATGAATGCAATCACGTACCCGCTGCTCTATAACACTCCTTGGACTGAATCGTATCCCTAGTATGGAGCAGCTGACAGACACACCTAACAATGAATACTGATGATGATGATGACGATGATGCCTTCTTGGTAATACCCTGTTACAGTTTTTTTCCAATGGCTAAAACACTAAAACCCATTGGCTGAACAAAGTTCTCAGTTTCCTGGACTCATTTAGCAAATGATGCAGTCTGTTGTCAATACCTTAAACCATTTCACATGGTAAAACACAATTTGCAGATCTCACTTAGACTTTTCAGCAAAACTCTAAACACATTCTCATTCTCAAAACACATTGTTTACTCTAATGCACATGTCATCCACACTGGTAAACACAAGTGGCAACAAACAAATACAAATAGAGAACACATGTCATTGATTGAACACAACCACTCAAAATGGATTTAACCTGTTTCAAATGATGCGACACAACCAATATAAGCCAGTTCAGAGAGCAAACAGGTTGTTGAAGGTGGGAAGGAGAAAGTCTGAGAATGGATAGAAGAAACAATGTGAGAGGACGAGGACGAGGACGAGTGCGTATGCGAGGTGGGCGACGAGGAGGAAGAGGGCAAGAAAGAGGAAGAGGAGGACGAAGAGAAAGAGGAAGAGAAAGAAGAAGACAAAGTGTGGAAATATCTGATGAAATTCGAGCAACAGTTATAGACCATGATCTTGTCCATGGACTGACAATGAGGGAAGCAGGACTTAGAGTGCAACCCAATTTGAGCCGATTTTCTGTGTCCACCATAGTAAGGACATTCAGAGAAGAGAACAGGTACAGTATACTACTGTAGTTTTGTAATTGCAAATTTACTGTACTACACTATATGCAGCTATTTCAATAGACATTTGTAAAGTTAATCACTGTATGTATTGTACTGCATGAATATGTTTTGTAACTGCACAACTACTTTTTGTAGAATTGCATGGCTGCCACATGCAGGTGGAAGGACAGCTATATTCACTCGGGAGCAAGAGGCCGTTATAGTTGGAATGGTCCTTCAAGATAATGCAATACGACTCAGAGAAATCCAGGAACGAGTGATACAAGACAACACACACTTCCAGGGAATCGACAGTGTGAGCATTTCCACAATTGACCGTGTCCTCCATCGTAACAGGATGCGAATGAAACAAGTATACAGAGTACCTTTTGAGGGCAACTCACCAAGGGTGAAAGAACTGCGAGCTCAGTATGTGCAAGTCAGTGTACATTCAGAAACATTTACTGTAATCCAGATTGTCTACAGTACTAACACATACTATGTGAATGACATTACTCTTCAGTACATACAATGTATGTGAATCAGAAGTGCATACAGTAGGCCTAATTGTACTCTACAGTATAGCACTGTCTCTGTACGACTTACAAAATCCTACATACAGTATATTGTATTTCTACACAGACAATATTTGACTTGGAATCCTTGGACAGACCCCATGAGTTCATCTTTGTCGATGAAGCAGGTTTCAATCTAACAAAGAGGAGAAGGAGAGGCCGAAACATGATTGGACAGCGGGCCATTGTTGAAGTCCCTGGTCAACGAGGTGGCAATGTCACAATCTGTGCTGCTATCAGCAACCATGGTGTTCTACATCACCATGTTACACTCGGGCCATATAACACCCAGCACCTTCTAACATTTAGTGCCAATCTAAGAGATATTTTATTTGAGCAGCAGGTTCAAGAGCAGCAGGGTCAAGAGCTAAATGAGAATCCCATCCCCACCTATGTGATAGTGTGGGACAATGTCAGTTTCCACTGAGCTGCTCAGGTAAGGGAAGGGTTTAACATCGATGGGCAGTTTATGAACTTATACCTCCCTCCATACTCGCCTTTCCTGAATCCGATTGAGGAGTTTTTCTCCTCTTGGAGATGGAAAGTGTATGATAGACAACCCTACACCAGAGTAAATCTGCTGCAAGCCATGGATTTAGCCTGTGGTGATATAGGTGAGGAATCATGTCAGGGCTGGATACGGCACACAAGAGGCTTCTTCCCCCGTTGCCTCAGGAGGGACAATATTGCTTGTGATGTCGACGAAGTGCTCTGGCCTGACCCAGCCCAAAGACAAGAAGAAGCACATTGATCACGTTTACTCCTTTGATTTTTGTCCCTTTTTTGTCCCTGTTGTACAGTGCATTGTATGCTGTATACTGTACAATGGACAAATTGTATGGCCCTGAACATTGTGCTTTCCATTTATTAACAGTACTGACTGCTCAATAGATTTTGACTGGTTGCAGGTTCGTATCAACAAAGAAGAAGAATTACAGTATCACAGAGACAAAGGACAAGTGTGTGAGGTGCAGGGTACAGTACTGTATAAATAGGGGTACAAGGAGGAGGAAGAACAAAAAACAAAAAACAAAATTGCAAAGAGCAAAACAGAGTAGTAATTTCTGATCAATTTTGAGCTACTATAATAGAACATGTTTTCGTTCATCAATAGACAATGACGGAAAAATATGAATATATTTTTAGATTAAAAATGTACTTCTCCCTGAGAATTGTATGTTTTGAACAATGTGTTTTCTATTTTTCGGTGTATTGTTTACTGACTGCTTGAGAGTGTATATCATTTTGATCACTTTGTTTATGATTTGAGAGCAGTGTTTGATTTTGAGCACAGGTAAAACTGTTTTGAGGCGAATGTTTCATTTTGCGAGAGGAGTCAGAGGTTACGTAAATAGTGCTTGAAGATGATGTTTAATGTTTTCAGGAAATGGAGCAAGGTGTCAGAAATGGTGTTTAGCAATTGAGAAAAACTGTAAAGTGACATCATCCTACGTCTAACTTCAGGGTCATGTCCCCTAATCCTTTGTTATGGGCTAGACAATTATATTATCCAATTCGTGGAAACGTGCTTATTTTTGAAGTTAAATATCTAATTATATTTGTGATTGTCTATTAATTTACTTCTGCCAGATGCCTTTCGTGAGGTTTTGCCTGAATACCATTGCCTTTACATTTTGCCCGGACTGAAAACCCACAGGACAGTAGATCTCCAGGTAGAGGGTTGGACTGAAAACCTACAGGACGGTAGATCTCCAGGAAGAGGGTTGGACTGAAAACCTACAGGACTGTAGATCTCCAGGAAGAGGGTTGGACTGAAAACCTACAGGACGGTAGATCTCCAGGAAGAGGGTTGGACTGAAAACCTACAGGACAGTAGATCTCCAGGAAGAGGGTTGGACTGAAAACCTACAGGACTGTAGATCTCCAGGAAGAGGGTTGGACTGAAAACCTACAGGACTATAGATCTCCAGGAAGAGGGTTGGGCTGAAAACCTACAGGACTGTAGATCTCCAGGAAGAGGGTTGGACTGAAAACCTACAGGACAGTAGATCTCCAGGTAGAGGGTTGGACTGAAAACCTACAGGACGGTAGATCTCCAGGAAGAGGGTTGGACTGAAAACCTACAGGACTGTAGATCTCCAGGAAGAGGGTTGGACTGAAAACCTACAGGACGGTAGATCTCCAGGAAGAGGGTTGGACTGAAAACCTACAGGACGGTAGATCTCCAGGAAGAGGGTTGGACTGAAAACCTACAGGACTGTAGATCTCCAGGAAGAGGGTTGGACTGAAAACCTACAGGACTGTAGATCTCCAGGAAGAGGGTTGGACTGAAAACCTACAGGACTGTAGATCTCCAGGAAGAGGGTTGGACTGAAAACCTACAGGACAGTAGATCTCCAGGAAGAGGGTTGGACTGAAAACCCACAGGACAGTAGATCTCCAGGAAGAGGGTTGGACTGAAAACCTACAGGACTATAGATCTCCAGGAAGAGGGTTGGGCTGAAAACCTACAGGACTGTAGATCTCCAGGAAGAGGGTTGGACTGAAAACCTACAGGACTGTAGATCTCCAGGAAGAGGGTTGGACTGAAAACCTACAGGACTGTAGATCTCCAGGAAGAGGGTTGGACTGAAAACCTACAGGACAGTAGATCTCCAGGAAGAGGGTTGGACTGAAAACCCACAGGACTGTAGATCTCCAGGAAGAGGGTTGGACTGAAAACCTACAGGACTATAGATCTCCAGGAAGAGGGTTGGGCTGAAAACCTACAGGACTGTAGATCTCCAGGAAGAGGGTTGGACTGAAAACCTACAGGACTGTAGATCTCCAGGAAGAGGGTTGGACTGAAAACCCACAGGACAGTAGATCTCCAAGAAGAGGGTTGGACTGAAAACCTACAGGACGGTAGATCTCCAGGAAGAGGGTTGGACTGAAAACCTACAGGACAGTAGATCTCCAGGAAGAGGGTTGGGGCAGCCCTGGGTTAGGCCAACAAACTACCACTCAAATGACCACTCTAAGGAAAGATGAGACTCTGTTTTGCTCTAGGACCCCCACACGTGTCACAGGACTTGTCTGAACGTGATCCAGTTATCAGTTCTAAAAAAATGTACGGAAGTAGTTTTGTGCCCCACACACACAAAAAAAGGGGTTAAATGTGTGTCCAAAAAATATCTATGTATTTCCTGAGCTTTCTTTTGTGTCCTAGATATTGGACAGACACTTCAAAACCTTATTCCTTCTGATTTATTTTTTTACTGTCTGTTTGGCCATTTATGAATGTGTTATTCAATGCATTTCTATGGACTATAGTAGTAAAAGACAAATTCTATATTTTCTTCATCTACCTAAAGGGTCCTAAAATTCTAAATCAAAAAGCTAAATGATCCATGGTATGACATTAAAACAATTCCAGATGTCAGATTAGCATTCTATTATTTCTCTATGTGTTTCTCTCAGCATTTCACTGTTAGTCTACACCTGTTGTTTACCAAGCATGTGACAAATACAATTTGATTTGACAGATACACGAACAAACGTATATACACACACACACACACACACACACACTCTCTCCCTCCAGCAACTGACCAACCACATACGGGACACGTTGCCAGGGTTACGTAGTAAACTCCAGAGCCAGCTTCTATCTCTGGAGAAAGAGGTGGAGGAATACAAGAACTTTAAACCAGACGACCCAACACGCAAGACCAAGGCCCTACTGCAGTCAGTATTTAAACACACACACACACACACAAGACCAAGGCCCTACTGCAGTCAGTATATAAACACACACACACAAGACCAAGGCCCTACTGCAGTCAGTATAAACACACACACAAGACTGCAGAGCCATGCTTCAGTTGAGAATTGTATTGATGCATCTGTGTGTATTATTAATATAGTTTATCTGAGTAGGGAGGCAATAACATTGACACATTGTAATTTACAACAGTAAGATTCATTGCACCAGAACACATTCCATGAGTACCTTCCCACTTTTCAGAGACTTATTGATCATTTGTCCTCTAGAGGTCAACATTTCATTACAACATTCATTGATATGTTCATTTGATAGTACATTATCCATCTTAAATTCCCTCCCAAACTAAAATCAAATATTTGGAATGTAACACTTCATTGGCTTTTGATTTCCACTAGGACAACCAGTAAGACGTTAGCTCCTCAACGCCGTGCGACAGTGCACCAATAAGGTACCTCGCTGCATGGAGCCTGTAATGCCCTGTCATGCTAGTCCAGTCCACATGGGGACGCTATGGAGCTAGCCTTTAATGCTACCATGCTAACCTAGGCCCCAGGGTAGCGCACCAATAAGGTACTACACTGCATGGTACACCCCCCCCCCCCCCCCAGAGAACTTAGAGCCTGTCATGTCACTCCTGGCCACAGGGGGCGATGTAGATTTAGCTTGTCTTCTAGTGTTTTCAGGGTGTTGTGCTGTTAGATGTGTGAGAGACTGTTTATGTTTCTCCTCACGTGTCTCTGGTTTTCCCTGAAGACAAGCTGCAGGTTAACACACACCTTGTGACTTAGTGGATGTCAAACACATTTCATTTTCCTGTATTATCCTGAAGGATTGTGGGATGCCTACCTGCTGCTTGTTTTAGTTTAGTATCCCTCCATCTCTCTCTTTTCCTTCCCTCTTTCACTGCTCAACGACCTCTCTCTTTGTCGCTTCCAGACTCCTCCCACTTCCCTTGGAGATCCTAATAAAGTCTAAATCAATCAATCTCCTCTCTCCCTCCCTCCCCCTCTCTCTGAATGAGTAAATTACCTATGAAAGCCACACGGTTAGCTGTCCAGTTCATCATCCTACGTCTAACTTCAGGGTCATGTCCCCTAATCTTTTGAGTGGGCTTGACGATTATATATCAAATTAAATATATACGATTTTATTTGTCGATGAATTTACTTCTGCTAGATGCCTTTTATGTGGTATTTGCGCTGAAGGCCATTCAAAAAGCCTACAAAAGTTAAAACTACAAGGCTACTTCGTGGAAAATGACATGTTTCATAGGGTATACTGTGGTCTGTATGTTTGTCATGATGTCAGTAGGCCACTAGAGGGCAACAGCTGTCCACTGCAATCAGTACCATTCATCCTGGGACCGTAAGCACAAAGCATCTCAGAATAGGAGTTCTGATCTAGAATCAGTTTTGCCTGTTAGGTCATAATGAATCAGATTATAGGGACAGATCCCGGATCAGCACTCCTACTCTGAGGTGTTTTGTGGATACGACTCCAGGTCCTGGTCCTACACAATAAAAGAACAAGTACACCATTCCTCAAATCAAATGTTCTGTCTTTTATTGTGTAAAAAACAACATTAAAATCACTGGCTGCCATGGCAACATGGTTAAGAATGCTCAAAGTACCACTCCCTTCTTAGTTACAATCACAGGTTGCCTCCAAATTCTCCACCCATCTCCCAAAGTCTGCACTCGTACACTTTATGTTATGGTTTTAAAAAGCATTGGAATGGTGTAGTCATTGGCTGGAGGGAGTTTCAACCATTAAACCCATGACTGAGAGTGTGCAAGGCAAGTATGGGGGGGAAGGGTGGAGGATTGGGACGTAGCGAAAGCTTTAGGATCAACTGTAAACTAGGTTCTCTGTAAACTGTTTCTGTCCCCTATACCACAACTGAAGTTAGATGGACACGCTCACACATACACCCACACACCCACCCATCCACCCACACACACGGAAAAACACCCACAAACATACCTGTTCATCTAGATATCAGCATAGAATCTTACTGGCACATAAAACTCAGTAACACCAAAAAAAGGTGATTGGCTACCCACAACAGGTCACAAAGACATGGACCAATGAGAGGAGAAGGATATTAGGGGTTGGGTGGGGCTTGTTCTGGTAAAATAGGAGGATCCATTGAAATTCAATTACTAGAGATTTAAACCCAACGTGCACTTTTGAGCGGATCACATCCTTGATGCATTGTGGGTAAATGATGACTGACTGACTCAGGGGCAGACTGGGACCATAAATCAGCTCCGGAATTTCTAACACACTGATCCATTTTTTCCCATGACGCACGCATTATTAGATATAGAAATTATAATTTTGTAAAAATTATATTATATCATTTTTTACAAAATGCTAATTGAGACAGGGCCACTGGGCTAAAAATGGACCAGCCCATCTGGTATTTGCCCGAAATGCCAGTCCGCCCCTTGACCCACTGATCTACAAACGATGAGTCTCTCATTCTAGTGATTCTATTTCTATGGGATGATCCAAAACTAAAAAATTAATGAACATGAAGTCTCTCAGATCAGTTTGGCCCTTTAGATCATAATGAATCAGATTACATGGACAGGTTGGGACCTGATCCTAGATCAGCACTCCAACTCTTGGGACACTTTGTGGATAATATCCCAGAGCTGCGTTCAATAAGCACAAACAGGTCGGAAATTTTTTTCCGGGAACGCAAAAGTGAACATTCTTATTGGACAAATTGAGGCAGGACCTCCGTCACTTCTAACTGTTGTCTAGTTCTGTGTCTAATGGACACTACCCAGGGAGTAAAAGGCACTGTGTTGAGCCCAGATGGCAAAGTTGTACGGCAGTGTCCCAAATAGCACCCTATTCCCTAGAAAGTGCACTACTAGGCGCGGCTGGTAGCCTAGTGGTTAGAGCGTTGAGCCAGTAACCGAAAGGTTGCTGGATCGAATCCCCGAGCTGACAAGGTACAAATCTGTCGTTCTGCCCCTAGGTAAATCTTAACTGGCTTGCCTAGTTAAATAAAGGTTCAATTAAAAATGTTTAATTAAAACTTCTGACCAGAGATACACTCTAGATAGGGAATAGGGTGCAATTCGTGATACAGGATATTTACTCTTCTGTATCCTCCTCTGCTTCCTCGTCTTCCTTCCTCTCTTCTCTTCCCACCTTAACCCTGATTGGCTGTGAGGTGGCGGAGTGGGCGTGTCTTTATGTACAGACACGCCTCTTATCGTCAAACAGTCTGCGGACGGTATAGACCTGAGAGAGGAGGAACGGACAGTTAGACACTGAGATAATGTTACCTGAGTGACTGATTACTAGTGTGTCTACAGGTTGTCCTAGTGTGTGTGTGTGTGTGTAAAATCTGTGCGAGTGCGACCCCCATCATAACTACAGACCTGCCAACCTTGAATCATTTTAATGAGAACCACTTGCGGTGACGGTCCCCCCGGCCCACACGACGACGCGCGCCACCCCCACACTGCTCAAATCAAACGCACCTTTTAGCCCAATAATGATGTTGGCAGAAGACCCCCACACTGCTCAAATCAAACACACCTTTTAGCCCATAATGATGTTGGCAGAAGACCCCCCCACTGCTCAAATCAAACGCACCTTTTAGCCCAATAATGATGTTGGCAGACGACCCCCCCACTGCTCAAATCAAACAACTTTTAGCCCAATAATGGTGTTGGCAGACGACCCCCCCACTGCTCAAATCAAACGCACCTTTTAGCCCAATAATGGTGTTGGCAGAAGACCCCCCCACTGCTCAAATCAAACGCACCTTTTAGCCCAATAATGGCGTTGGCAGAAGACCCCACACTGCTCAAATCAAACGCACCTTTTAGCCCATAATGGTGTTGGCAGAAGACCCCACCCCACTGCTCAAATCAAACGCACCTTTAGCCCAATAATGGTGTTGGCAGAAGACCCTCTATAGGAATGGTAGACTATAGACCCATCTTTATTCAAAGACTCAATCACGGACACTCTTACTGACAGTTGTGGCTGCTTCGATTGATGTATTGTTGTCTCTACCTTCTTGCCGTTGTCTGTGCCCAATAATGTTTGCACCATGTTTTGTTCTCCTACCATGTTGATTCTACCATGCTGTGTTGTCATGTGTTGCTGCCTTGCTATGTTGTTGTCTACGGTCTCTCTTTATGTAGTGTTGTGGTGTCTCTCTTGTCGTGATGTGTTTTGTCCTATATTTTTATTTTTAGCCACAGCCCACGTCTCCACAGGAGGCCTTTTGCCTCTTGGTAGACCGTCATTGTAAATAAGAATTTCTTCTTAATTGACTTGCCTAGTTAAATAAAGGACAAATCAAATCAAACTCAACTCTGGACCTCTTAGCCAGTTCCACTGCATTGTTTCATTGTTCCCCTCTAATCAGGGACGGGTTTAGACCTGGGACACCAGGTGGGTGTAGTTAATGATCAGAACAGAAACCCAGCCGGCTCCGGACCTCGTAGGTTCAGAGTTGAATACCCCTGCTATTGACGTTATGGGTGCTTGGTAATTGGCTGCTCCTCAGTAGGATTTTTTTTTTAAATATGCCATGTCTGTTTTCAATCACGCAGTGACCTACCGCGCCGCTGACCTACGACGCCGCTGACCTACGACGCCGCTGACCTACTGCAACACAACAGGTGTTTCCTTGCTAGTCAATAAACTCACGTCTACTGCTGTTTCTGAGATCAAGCTGGGAGCTAGAGATTTCCTCCTCGCCAGAGTCCTCTGATTGGCCCAACTTCAAGCGGTTGAGTCAAAAACCTCAATGTGCCAACTAGAAGCATCTTTCTGCATATTTTAGGGTCGTTTTTCGTACCAGCATACTTAGACCTGAAATGTTGTGCAGGTTGGCAGGTCTGTAACTAGGAGACTGGTACAGGACCAGAAGACCCTCCACAAGTTGTCCTGGTGTGTGGCTGTGTTACCTGAGTTAGTGCCACCCCCAGCATTACAATGAGACTGGTACAGGACCAGAAGGAGACTCTCCACAAGTTGTCCTAGTGTGTGGCTGTGTTACCTGAGTTAGTGCGACCCCCAGCATTACAATGAGACTGGTACAGGACCAGAAGACTCTCCACAAGTTGTCCTGGTGTGTGGCTGTGTTACCTGAGTTAGTGCGACCCCCAGCATTACAATGAGACTGGTACAGGACCAGAAGACCCTCCACAAGTTGTCCTGGTGTGTGGCTGTGTTACCTGAGTTAGTGTGACCCCCAGCATTACAATGAGACTGGTACAGGACCAGAAGACCCTCCACAAGTTGTCCTAGTGTGTGGCTGTGTTACCTGAGTTAGTGCCACCCCCAGCATTACAATGAGACTGGTACAGGACCAGAAGACCCTCCACAAGTTGTCCTAGTGTGTGGCTGTGTTACCTGAGTTAGTGCCACCCCCAGCATTACAATGAGACTGGTACAGGACCAGAAGGAGACTCTCCACAGGTTGTCTTCTAGCAGGTTACGGTCCCTGGCCTCAAACGCTCTCAGTACCGTCTGCATCTGACGACTTCTCTCTAACCGACGGTGTACTGAGTCTATGGACTCCTGGAGGGGGGAGGGGGGGAGAGAGAGGAGGGTGGGGAGGGGGAGAGAGTGGGGAGGGGAGAGAGAGAGAGGAGGGTGGGGAGGGGAGAGGGGAGGGTGGGGAGAGGGAGAGAGGAGGGTGGGGAGGGGGGAGAGAGAGGAGGGTGGGGGGGAGAGAGAGGAGGGTGGGGAGGGGGGAGAGAGGAGGGTGGGGAGGGGGGGAGAGAGGAGGGTGGGGAGGGGGGAGAGAGAGGATGGTGGGGAGGGGGGGAGAGAGAGGAGGGTGGGGAGGGGGGGAGAGAGAGGAGGGTGGGGAGGGGGGAGAGAGAGGAAGGGTGGGGAGGGGGGGAGAGAGGAAGGGACAGGAGAGGGGGGGGAAGGAGAGGGTGATGGTGAAGAGAGGAAGAGAGAGAGGGGGAGTTTGAAAAGAGGAAAGGTAGTGTGTACGTTCAGTTTTTTCTCTCTTCCGTTACAGTGAATGTGTTGAACACATGGTCATCCATCCAATAGCCTACTCACCCTAATGTCCTCCAGCTTGTACTCCAATAGGCTCTCAGGCTCTCCAAGCCCCGCCCACTCGTCATCCCCTCCCACGTCGCCCGGCTGTCCCTCGATGATGACCTGCATTTTTACACACACACTTTATAGTATCTCTATTTACATTTGATTAAGATAGCAGATGCTTTTATCCAGAGCGACTTACAGTAAATCAAATCAACCAATTAATAAAGATATATTAATACAAATAAACCTCAAAGAAGACCATCTTCTCAGAGAAGCGGCTGAAGCTGTTGTCAAAACAGATCTGGTAGTCTCCTTCCTCCGTAGGTTCCACCCTAGAACAAAACAACCAATCAGAGGCGCTGACACAGAGAAAGCAACCAATCAGAGATGTGGTCACAAAGCCAACAGCAAACCAAAAAGAAAGGGAAGGGGAGAGAGCGAGGTCCAAAGACACAGGTTGAACTGTGACATCACGGAAGACATGTTGTGTGAGTAGAATGGACCAATGAGAGGCAGCGGTACTGACATGTGGACTCCGTCTGAGCGGCGGAACTCAGAGATGAGCTGGAACCCGTGAGGAGAGAGAACGGTGAAATCTACATCCATACCTGCACCGGCTATCACCTGGAGAGAGGAACACACACACACACAATCAGAAAGGTACTTTTACAACAGCCATAGATATGAGTCACACTGCACGTCAGAGAGCTAGGATATGAAACAGGATGTGTGTGATAATGTTACCTGAGTAAAACAGGATGTGTACTCAGTGACGTGAACCCCTCTGAATGGTGCAGGTAGAAATAGAGTAAATAGAGCTGACAGGATCCCCTATTCTCTCTGACAGACGATAGTTTCTGTTCAACACATTTCTATCTGAACATTCTGTACCTCCATTCTCCTGAGAAGCCATAGGGGCTCTGGTCACAGGTAGTACACTACATAGGGGCTCTGGTCACAGGTGGTACACTACATAGGGGCTCTGGTCACAGGTAGTACACTACATAGGGGCTCTGGTCACAGGTGGTACACTACATAGGGGCTCTGGTCACAGGTGGTACACTACATAGGGGCTCTGGTCACAGGTGGTACACTACATAGGGGCTCTTGGTCACAGGTGGTACACTACATAGGGGCTCTGGTCACAGGTGGTACACTACATAGGGGCTCTTGGTCACAGGTGGTACACTACATAGGGGCTCTGGTCACAGGTGGTACACTACATAGGGGCTCTTGGTCACAGGTGGTACACTACATAGGGGCTCTGGTCACAGGTGGTACACTGCATAGGGGCTCTGGTCACAGGTGGTACACTACATAGGGGCTCTGGTCACAGGTAGTACACTACATAGGGGCTCTGGTCACAGGTGGTACACTACATAGGGGCTCTGGTCACAGGTGGTACACTACATAGGGGCTCTGGTCACAGGTGGTACACTACATAGGGGCTCTGGTCACAGGTGGTACACTACATAGGGGCTCTGGTCACAGGTGGTACACTACATAGGGGCTCTGGTCACAGGTGGTACACTACATAGGGGCTCTGGTCACAGGTGGTACACTACATAGGGGCTCTGGTCACAGGTGGTACACTACATAGGGGCTCTGGTCACAGGTGGTACACTACATAGGGGCTCTGGTCACAGGTGGTACACTACATAGGGGCTCTGGTCACAGGTGGTACACTACATAGGGGCTCTGGTCACAGGTGGTACACTACATAGGGGCTCTGGTCACAGGTGGTACACTACATAGGGGCTCTGGTCACAGGTGGTACACTACATAGGGGCTCTGGTCACAGGTGGTACACTACATAGGGGCTCTGGTCACAGGTGGTACACTACATAGGGGCTCTGGTCACAGGTAGTACACTACATAGGGGCTCTGGTCACAGGTAGTACACTACATAGGGGCTCTGGTCACAGGTAGTACACTACATAGGGGCTCTGGTCACAGGTAGTACACTACATAGGGGCTCTTGGTCACAGGTAGTACACTACATAGGGGCTCTGGTCACAGGTAGTACACTACATAGGGGCTCTGGTCACAGGTAGTACACTACATAGGGGCTCTTGGTCACAGGTAGTACACTACATAGGGGCTCTTGGTCACAGGTAGTACACTACATAGGGGCTCTGGTCACAGGTAGTACACTACATAGGGGCTCTGGTCACAGGTAGTACACTACATAGGGGCTCTGGTCACAGGTAGTACACTACATAGGGGCTCTGGTCACAGGTAGTACACTACATAGGGGCTCTGGTCACAGGTAGTACACTACATAGGGGCTCTGGTCACATGTAGTACACTACATAGGGGCTCTTGGTCACAGGTAGTACACTACATAGGGGCTCATCTGCATCCCTATTCCCTACCACATAGGCCTAATCTCTACACCATAGTGGAGGAACTAGGTTCTCTGTAAACTGTTTCTCTGTACCGCAACTGAAATCAGATGGACACGCTCACTCACACACACACACACACGCCATTAAACAAGGAAAACAAAACACAAACATGGCTGTTCATCTAGATATGTCAATCTTACTGGCACATAAAACCCATCTATACATGAACAGTCTGACGTTACAGGACAAGGTTGTATGTCATAACATTCAGTCCTTCACTAGTGCTGAACACACACACACACACACACACACACACACTGCCTGAGAGGGGTTACACAACACACACACTGCCTGAGAGGGGTTACATAACACACACACTGCCTGAGGGGGTTACACATCAACACACACACACTGCCTGAGAGGGTTACACAACACACACACTGCCTGATAGGGTTACACATCAACACACACACACACACTGCCTGAGATGGGTTACACATCAACACACACACACTGCCTGAGAGTGGTTACACAACACACACACAGCCTGAGAGGGTTACACAACACACACACTGCCTGAGAGGGTTACACATCAACACACACACACACTCACACATACACACACACACACACACACACTGCCTGAGAGGGTTACACAACACACACACACTGCCTGAGAGGTGTTACACATCAACACACACACACACACACTGCCTGAGAGGGTTACACAACACACACACACACACTCACACACACACACACACACTGCCTGAGAGGGTTACACAACACACACACACTGCCTGAGAGGTGTTACACAACACACACACACACACTGCCTGAGAGGGGTTACACAACACACACACACACACACACTGCCTGAGAGATGTTACACAACACACACACACACACACACACACTGCCTGAGAGATGTTACACAACACACACTGCCTGAGAGATGTTACACAACACACACACACTGCCTGAGAGATGTTACACAACACACACACACTGCCTGAGAGGTGTTACACAACACACACTACCTGAGAGGGGTTACACAACACACACACACACTGCCTGAGAGGTGTTACACAACACACACACACACACACACACACTGCCTGAGAGGTGTTACACACACACACTGCCTGAGAGGTGTTACACAACACACACACTGCCTGAGAGGGTTACACAACACACACTGCCTGAGAGGGTTACACAGCACACACACACATCATGAAGTGCTTTGAGAGACTAGTCAAGGACCATATCACCTCCACCCTACCTGACACCCTAGACTCATTCAGGCATCACTCATTTATATATTTTTATGTACATATTCTTATTCATTCCTTTACACTTGTGTGTATAAGGTAGTTGTTGTGAAATTGTTAGATTATATTACTTGTTAGATATTACTGCATGGTCGGAACTAGAAGCACAAGCATTTCGCTACACTCGCATTAACATCTGCTAACCATGTGTATGTGACCAATAACATTTGATTTTGATTTGATTTGACACACGGTTGAGTTGAATAGGTGCCAAGCTGCCTGTGAACTACACTACAGGGACTCTCCCACTGAACAAACAGACTAGAGCTGCCTGCGTCCCAATAATCTCTACTCCTCTGAAGTGTGCACTTATATATATATATCTCTAGTCTTGGAGCTACCCTGTAGCCTGGGGGGCCACTCTGTTCCTGCTCTCTTGCCAAGTCCTTGTGGAATGGTCATGCTTGAGTAGGCAATAGCACAAACCGATCTGGGATCAGGCTAGCTACCCTCTGTGGATGGACTGGGACAGATAGGCTATAGAACGAAGACACATATTGATAGATATGACCTAAATGAGAGAGTTGTTACAGCAGTTTGTGTCAAGATGTAGGTGAAGTGGTAGAATGAAGCAATAAGGCCCAAGGAGGTGTGGTATATGGCCAATATACCACAGCTAAGGGCTGTTCTTAGGCACAACGCAGCGCAGAGTGCCTGGACACAGCCGTGGTATAACGGCCATATACCACAAACCCCCCGAGGTGCCTTACTGCTATTATTAAACTGATTACCAACGTAGTTATAACAGCAAAAACAACGTTTGTCATACCCATGGTATACGGTCTGATATACCACGGTTGTCAGCCAATCAGCAGTCAGGGCTCAAACCACCCAGTTTATAATGATGTATTTACATCACTGGGTAGGGTGTATTTGTAACACTTACACTGGCTAAATCTCTGCAGAGTGGAAGACGAGAGATGCAGAGAGACACATTCATAAAACAGTATTTAACGAGCAAATGTACCCCTCTCAGGAGTTAACCCACTGTTCCCCGGGCGCAGAAGACGTGGAGGTCGATTAAGGCAACCCCCCGCACCTCTCTGATTCAGAGGGGTTGGGTTACATGCGGAAGACATTCCGTTGCACAACTGACTAGGTATCGCACTTTCCCGTTCCTTTCTTTCTCCTCTGGGAGAAAGATACAATTTGGTTATAGCTATATGGTTCACCTGCATCATACGAAAAGTTAGGTTATAGATGGAGAAACCACTGCAAAACAGCATCATTGCTTGTACGGCAAGCGTAGCCTGGGGCAAGTGTCCTACACAGCATACATGCTTAAGTGCACAACCAGATAGCTTGCTGCTGTGGCTATCTCCTTAACTAGCTAGATAACGTTATCTGGCGCGACTAGCTTGCTACTGTAGTTAGCCATCTCAGGAGGAGAACTGAGAATAGCATCATTGTCACAACTAGCCTTTCTGGGACTGTATCGTGTTTACATTAGCTAACGTTTCAAGCCTGCTACTTCTGTGTTGCGATCTTTTGTTGCTGGCCAATGCACACACTAGACAGCTAAGCAACTAGTTAGTTTACCTGATACTCCACCTCCATGGTAACGTTCTTCGCAGCCGTTTGGAAGAAGCATTCGGTTCTTCCGGCTGGTAAGATAAACGTGAATTCGCTGTCTTGGTTATGGCCGAAAGCACGAATCGTTTCAAGACACGTCGCCACAACTAACGCAATGAAAACACATGTTGTGCTGCCTCGTCCTGCTTTCCGAAGTGTGTCCATGACAATAAATGAATTTGCTTCCTCAATGTGCTGAGATATTACAGCTAGCTACGTTATCATCCTGGCTAGCTAGCTAACTTCCAATAGCATGTTTCTGTCTTCCGCAACGTCTGTTGAACTTTTCCGGTCAGACGATTGGCTAGAATATCCGTATGACTGACACACTGCGGGGCCAATCGTTGAGGTGGAAGCCTTGCTTGGGACATTCATTTGTTTGTGCCCACCGCCCAAAAAACAGTTAAAATGTGTACAATGTCATTTAATATATTTACAGATGTTTTTTTTTTTTTATTTCTCCTCGATTTAGGACAGACACTTCAAAACCTTGTTTCTTATTATTTATTGTTTGACTGTCCTTTTTGCCACTTATGAATGTGTTATTCAATGCGTTTCTATGGGTTTTCGTAGTAAAGGCCAAAATCAATATTTTATCAAATCATGTTTTGATATATTTTTAATATAACTAAAGGGTCCCCCCCAAACGTTTTAGACTCTAAAGAATTATAAACTAAATTGTAAATTTGTAAATTCATGAGTTGAAATAAATTGTACACATAAGCTAAGTTGTAGCCTAATGAACACGGACAGAAGCCCTTCTTTGCTCTTCATTTGAAAAGCCTATATTAAAACTATTTTTGTAAAAATAGTTTGTGATGTTGTAAACAGATTATGCTAACACACTCCAATAATAACACTGACCTATCTAAATGAGATAACTTATCAGCGGAAACATTTGAATGGTTGCTGCTGCAGTTTACAGAAAATCAACGTCATTTGTGGCTTCTCACTGGGCACGCTGTCATTTCAGTGAAATTACGTTGAACCACCAAGAAATATACATTGAATTGACTTCTGTTCCCAGTGGGTTCTGACTCATTCTGTAAGGGCATATCCCTAATGGAACCCTATTCCCTATATTGTGCTCTACGTTTGACCAGGGCCCATAGTCAAAAGTAGTCATCTGCATATAAGAAATAGGGTGCTATTTTGGGAATGAACCGAAATATCAGCAAGTCTCAGCAACTTTGACAAGGACAGAGAGAGTTCTAGTATCTAGTAATGGACCAGAACCTGTCCTGATTCTAGTACTGTAATGGACCAGAACCTGTCCTAGTTCTAGTACTGTAGTGGACCAGAGCCTGTCCTAGTTCTAGTACTGTAATGGACCAGAGCCTGTCCTAGTTCTAGTACTGTAGTGGACCAGAACCTGTCCTAGTTCTAGTACTGTAGTGGACCAGAGCCTGTCCTAGTTCTAGTACTGTAATGGACCAGAGCCTGTCCTAGTTCTAGTACTGTAGTGGACCAGAGCCTGTCCTAGTTCTAGTACTGTAGTGGACCAGAGCCTGTCCTAGTTCTAGTACTGTAATGGGCCAGAGCCTGTCCTAATTATATTACTGTAGTGGACCAGAGCCTGTCCTAGTTCTAGTACTGTAATGGACCATAACCTATCCTAGTTATATTACTGTAATGGACCAGAACCTGTCCTAGTTCTAGTACTGTAATGGGCCAGAGCCTGTCCTAGTTCTATTACTGTAATGGACCAGAACCTGTCCTAGTTCTAGTACTGTAGTGGACCAGAGCCTGTCCTAGTTCTAGTACTGTAATGGACCAGAGCCTGTCCTAGTTCTAGTACAGTAGTGGACCAGAGCCTGTCCTAGCTCTAGTACTGTAGTGGACCAGAACCTGTCCTAGTTCTATTACTGTAATGGACCAGAGCCTGTCCTAGTTCTAGTACTGTAATGGGCCATAGCCTGTCCTAGTTATATTACTGTAGTGGACCAGAGCCTGTCCTAGTTCTAGTACTGTAATGGACCAGAACCGGTCCTAGTTCTAGTACTGTAATGGACCATAACCTATCCTAGTTATATTACTGTAATGGACCAGAACCTGTCCTAGTTCTAGTACTGTAATGGACCAGAACCTGTCCTAGTTCTAGTAATGTAATGGGCCAGAGCCTGTCCTAGTTCTATTACTGTAATGGACCAGAACCTGTCCTAGTTCTAGTACTGTAGTGGACCAGAGCCTGTCCTAGTTCTAGTACTGTAGTGGACGAGAGCCTGTCCTAGTTCTAGTACTGTAATGGACCAGAGCCTGTCCTAGTTCTAGTACTGTAGTGGACCAGAGCCTGTCCTAGTTCTAGTACTGTAGTGGACCAGAACCTGTCATAGTTCTATTACTGTAATGGACCAGAGCCTGTCCTAGTTATAGTACTGTAATGGGCCAGAACCTGTCCTAGTTCTAATACTATAGTGGACCAGAGCCTGTCCTAGTTCTAGTACTGTAATGGACCAGAGCCTGTCCTAGTTCTAGTACTGTAATGGGCCAGAGCCTGTCCTAGTTCTATTACTGTAGTGGACCACAACATGTCCTAGTTCTAGTACTGTAGTGGACCAGAACCTGTCCTAGTTCTAGTACTGTAATGTACCAGAGACTGTCCTAGTTCTATTACTGTAATGGACCAAAACCTGTCCTAGTTCTAGTACTGTAATGGACCAGAACCTGTCCTAGTTATATTACTGTAGTGGACCATAACCTGTCCTAGTTCTAGTACTGTAGTGGACCAGATCCTGTCCTAGATTTAGTACTGTAGTGGACCAGAGCCTGTCCAAGTTCTATTACTGTAGTGGACCAGAACCTGTCCTAGTTCTATTACTGTAATGGACCAGAACCTGTCCTAGTTCTAGTTCTGTAGAGGACCAGAGGCTGTCCTAGTTCTAGTACTGTAATGGACCAGAGCCTGTCCTAGTTCTAGTACTGTAGTGGACCATAACCTGTCCTAGTTCTAGTACTGTAGTGGACCAGAGCTTGTCCGAGTTCTAGTACTGTAATGGACCAGAACCTGTCCTAGTTCTAGTACTGTAGTGGACCAGAGCCTGTCCTAGTTCTATTACTGTAATGGACCAGAGCCTGTCCTAGTTCTAGTACTGTAATGGGCCAGAGCCTGTCCTAGTTCTCTTACTGTAATGGACCATAACCTGTCCTAGTTCTAGTACTTTAATGGACCACAACCTGTCCTAGTTCTATTACTGTAGTGGACCATAACCTGTCCTAGTTCTAGTACTGTAGTGGACCAGAACCTGTCCTAGTTCTAGTACTGTAGTGGACCAGAGCCTGTCCTAGTTCTATTACTGTCGTGGACCATAACCTGTCCTAGTTCTATTACTGTAATGGACCAGAACCTGTCCTAGTTCTAATACTGTAGTGGACCAGAGCCTGTCCTTGTTCTAGTACTGTAATGGACCAGAGCCTGTCCTAGCCCTAGTACTGTAATGGACCAGAGCCTGTCCTAGTTCTAGTACTGTAATGGACCAGAGCCTGTCCTAGTTTTAGTACTGTAATAGACCAGTGCCTGTCCTAGCTCTAGTACTGTAGTGGACCAGAGCCTGTCCTAGTTCTAGTACTGCAATGGACCTTAACATGTCCTAGTTCTATTAATGTAATGGACCAGAACCTGTCCTAGTTCTATTACTGCAACGGACCAGAGCCTGTCCTAGTTCTAGTGCTGTAATGGACCAGAGCCTGTCCTAGTTCTAGTACTGTAATGGACCAGAGCCTGTCCTAGTTCTATTACTGTAGTGGAACAGAGCCTGTCCTAGTTCTAGTACTGTAATGGACCAGAACCTGTCCTAGTTATATTACTGTAATGGGCCAGAGCCTGTCCTAGTTCTATTACTGTAATGGACCAGAACCTGTCCTAGTTCTAGTACTGTAATGTACCAGAGCCTGTCCGAGTTCTATTTCTTTAATGGACCAAAACCTGTCCTAGTTCTAGTACTGTAATGGACCAGAACCTGTCCTAGTTCTATTACTGTAGTGGACCAGAACCTGTCCTAGTTCTAGTACTGTAGTGGACCAGGACCTGTCCTAGTTCTAGTACTGTAATGGACCAGAACCTTTCCTAGTTCTAGTACTGTAGTGGACCAGAGCCTGTCCTAGTTCTATTACTGTAATGGACCATAACCTGTCCTAGTTCTAGTACTGTAGTGGACCATAACCTGTCCTAGTTCTTTTACTGTAATGGACCAGAACCTGTCCTAGTTCTAGTACTGTAGAGGACAAGAGGCTGTCCTAGTTCTAGTACTGTAATGGACCTGAGCCTGTCCTAGTTCTAGTACTGTAATGGACCAGAGCCTGTCCTAGTTCTAGTACTGTAATGGACC